>NC_063064.1:10519409-10626973 GCF_018812025.1 Megalobrama amblycephala | reverse complement strand
TAGCTCTCATTGTTGCACTTCCTCCGTAGAAGGGCCCGGATCTCTGCCACCTCGGTGTTGGGGAATCGCTCCCTCACTGCATCTGTGAAAACAGGAAAGAGACATGGGGATGAATTAAAACAGGATAGACAATGTATAACATTGAAATACAATCATTGATTATAATGGATTTGTCAATCAATCATGACAATGGATTTGGATTCATAACTATGACATTACTGTACCTAAAATTGCGTTGTTTTTTTCTGGCTCAAGCTGCTCCTTCAGCTCGCCTTTTTTTCCTTTCCCTGTGTGGGTTGCCTATAAACGCAATATGTTACTTGTGGTCACAGTATTGGTACCTGCGCCAATTTGCCAGAGGCCTTGTAGTTATATCCGTACCAGGGCTGGGATGAACAAAGTTTCACGTGGAGCATTCTGAGATATTTTTTTTTGCTGAATTACCGCGGAGTGTAAGTTATGCTAAAAAATAAACTGCCGGGATAATCACACAGCGCTTGCCGTAGGCTACACATACAATAATGACATGTCCGATTCGCGAACTAATGACTCATTTGAACTGATTCACTTAAATGAATGGTTAAAACAACTGATCTGTCCAACACTGAACTCATGAGACGTCTGAATCGGTGTATAACAAATTGGTACACTTAACAATAATGTTCCATTTATTAAATTCTAGTTACCTACATTAGTATTTTGTGAGTGAGTGGCAGAGTGTATTACTACTATACGTTGTTGTTATTTTTATGTGCATGAAGAATTAAAAGATGCATTTTTTCAGTAAGCTATGCGTTTTCAACAAATGTTAAATTCTGTTGGTTCAGGAAGGACACCATGACAGGCTGCTGGCTCCCACTGTCGCTGTTAATTTTTATTTATTTTTTGTTGGAAAAGCACTCTCTGTGTTAGCTTAAAGCCCTTAAGTTTACATTGGTTACTGTATTCTTTCAATTGCTCTAAACAAGTATTTTGGGTGACCTTTTTTTTTTTTAATTGAATGTTAGACATCAATTTGTTGTTATTTTCATCTGAAAGAAGAATTACAAGATGCACTTTTTTTTTTTTAGTAAGCTAGGCCTATGTGTTTAAGGCTTCAAGGTTTTATCGAACGCTACCTCTGACTAAGAATGCATTACTTTGCACTTGTATAGTCTTTTATTTTGGACTTTTTATAAATTGGTATTAGTCAATTAATGGGGAGATTATCGATAATCGAATCAAACCGAAATAGAATCGGACTGAAAAAAACAAAAACAAAAAAAAGAGTCCTTAGATTAATCGATGCACCGAAAAATAATCGCTAAATTAATCGTAAAAAAAAAAAAAAAAAGATAGTTTATCCCAGCCCTAATCCGTACCAACCCACTGTCACTTTTACCATATTGCTTAATCAGTGAAATTCAAACAAGAAGTATTAACAGTAGTCAATGACGGCAAAAATGGCAGAGTTAAGTGGATTTTCAAATTTGTAATCTGGGAAGTCAGGTCTACTTCGGTAAAGTTGGTTTTATATTCGCACATTCGGACTTCCGCGTTTAAGATTTGTCTAATTATATGTGCTTTGAAGTGAATATTTGCAAATACAAAGCATGGCATGCTATTCACAGCTAATTATTTTCAATCTGTACATTTTCCAGAATCGAACAAGACGGCCATATATTGTTTAATCGCTTACTTACTTGCTGAATGTCTGCTGAATGTCCAATGTTGTGTGGAAAACCACATAGGGAGCGTCTCAAAAGTTCGATATTGTTTTATTTTGTGCAAACAGACAACTACATTTTATCCAACTATGTACAATATAGAATATAGATATTTTTCTGTTTCTTTTTCTATACCTACAGAACATACAGCCCATGTATTGCTGTTTTATTCACCTCTGTTTCTCTGGTTTGAAGTGGTAATAAAAACAGTGTTCTCCACGTGTTAAATAAAATAAATGGCTAAACTTCTAAACTATCTTTTATATTTTCCTGTTGTATGACACCTTCGTTTAACAATAAACTCTCACAACATCACAAATCATGTGCATTGAAGGATGTTTACAGTCCTGCAGAATTATCACTGTCCATGGTACTGAATCAATCAGATTATTGACAAGCATTCACAAAGTATAACAGCAAACAGGATGTTTAACTTGGGTGAACACTTCAAAAAGTAGTGTAAAAACTTTTTTTCAAGATGGTTTACTGGACATTTATGAGAAAGGTAGGGTACCACAATGTTTATTCACCCAATTTGTAGGCTACTGCATTTAAAAAAAGTAATAGGCTATGTGATCATAAAGATGTTACTACTTTTACAAATCATATTTGTATATCCTTTTTTTATGAACACATCTATATTGAAATATTACAAAATCTGAACATATTACAAAATTATTTTTTATGTGTCTACTTCACAAAAACAGAGATTTGCGTTTGTGGCTACGTGATGATGTCATCACGCAATGAAATCACAACGTAATTTAGCAACTTATAGCAACAAATCGACCAGCCTGAAATCAACTGAAGGCAAAATACATTAAATCTCTTAATATCTCAGCAGAGGAGGATTAAAGAACTCCACAAACAGCATTACCAGCTTCACTTATTACTAACTTCACTGACATTTATTTCTGTCAGACGTCTGCAGCAGTTCTTATTGATAATTAACACAACTTTTATATTTCTTTCATTTAAGGTTACCGTGATGGTGATTGATGTTTCCATTTATTGGTCTCTAAAGTTTTCAGTTTATTGCTTCAATTGTGTTTTAACATACACCGATTCAGCAGCCAAGCATAACCAAACGTTTAAACGATTAGTGGCCAACTACTGGAACCACCAATCACCATCATGGTAACCCATATTTATCAAGCCTCTGACAATTACTCGCAAGAACACTGCTGAAAAAATTGCCTCAAATCTGCGCTTAAAAGTTACTTATGAAGCATCTCAGTCATAATTTAAGTGAACTACATCTTAAGTGTCAGAGCGTCAGCGTCTTAGAGATGATTCACGACACTTTGCTGTGCCACAAATGGTATTTTGGATGACGACATAGGCATGGACCAATCACTGAATAGATTTCCTTATTTAAGAATATTCTCAGATAAATTCACACTGAATGGTGTAATTCCTCAGAGGACTTTACATTCAACACATTTGACAATAAATATTTTTCAAGGTAATACGATATACACATTGGAAATGAAAGATACAAATGTTTTCCACCACGTTTTAATAGTAATTTTTTAAACTGTATTTTGTTAACTGACCTGGCTAGCCTAGATTTTATGATCATTCCACGCCAGATCATCATTCCAGATGTGACAGATACCTTTATATAGCCCACGTTCGTGATTTTTTTTTCCAGCGGTGAAGGGGGGTGGTGTGGAATCCTGCACAGAAATCACCAACATTGTACAGTGAGGTTCTTGACTGTTTGAAGTAAAGTATTTGGAGTTTCGTAAGGACTTTGCAGACGGTTCCTTTCATTCTGTCTCTTAGCCGTATAGAGATCAGTGCGTGTTTTCCACTGCAGATGAAAGCTGGTTTTGAGGAAAATAAGGCTGTTGCTGCTTGTCTATGTTACTACGATTAAAAAGAGGTGTTATTTGTGCAGTAACAGCGTTTAGCGCACACGTTATTGATCCGGGAAATTGGAATCTGTGAATATGCGGCCAAGTTTACTTTTACTCTGAAACCCTGTATTAAGTAGCTTGATTAACCAGTCGTTTATGTTTTGTTTGTGTGTGTCATTTATGTTTTAAACTTCTTCAATTAAAATTATCATTAAACACTTTTCATTTGTTCTTTACATTAATATAAATATTTTACAACTTCTTTTAAAAGGCTGTGAGTGTGTTTTCAAAAGCTATTGAACTGGAACTGTCTGTGTCCATCAAAACAGCCTTAGACCTTTGATACTGAACTTCTTCAGTTAATATGACTTCATTAAACACTTTTCATTTGTTCTTTACATTAATATAAATATTTTACAACTTCTTTTGAAAGGCTGTGAGTGTGTTTTCAAAAGCTATTGAACTGGAACTGTCTGTGTCCATCAAAACAGCCTTAGACCTTTGATACTGAACTTTTTCAGTTAATATGACTTCATTAAACACTTTTCATTTGTTCTTTACATTAATATAAATATTTTACATTTTCTTTTGAAAGGCTGTGAGTGTGTTTTCAAAAGCTATTGAACTGGAACTGTCTGTGTGCATCAAAACAGCCTTAGACCTTTGATACTGAACTTCTTCAGTTAATATGACTTCATTAAACACTTTTCATTTGTTCTTTACATTAATATAAATATTTTACAACTTCTTTTGAAAGGCTGTGAGTGTGTTTTCAAAAGCTATTGAACTGGAACTATGTGTATCCATCAAAACAGACTTAGACCTTTGATACTGAACTTTTTCAGTTAATATGACTTCATTAAACACTTTTCAACTGTTCTTTACATTAAGATAACTATTTTTCAACTTCTTTTAGACTGATATGAGGCTTTTTTTCAAAAGATATTAATTTTAGAAGTGTGTCAATACAAAATAGCTTTATTAGACATTAAGGGTACAAACTACACTTTTACAGTAAATATTACTATATTAAACACTATAAGTGTGTTCTTTACATTGAGATAAATATTTTGCAACTTCTTTTAGACTGATATGATGCTTTTTTCCAAAGATATTAATTTTAGAAATGTGTCAATACAAAATAGCTTTATTAGACATTAAGGGTACAAACTACACTTTTACAGTAAATATTACTATATTAAACACTATGACTATATTCTTCACATTGAGATAAATATTTTGCAACTTCTTTTACATTGATATGATGCTTTTTTTCCAAAGATATTAATTTTAGAATTGTGTCAATACAAAATAGCTTTATTACAGTTTAAGGGTAAAAAGTATCCTGCAGGCAATATTTGTACATTAAACACTATGACTATATTCTTTACATTGAGATAAATATTTTGCAACTGCTTTTACACTGATATGATAATTTTTTCCAAAGATATTAATTTTAGAAGTGTGTCAATACAAAATAGCTTTATTAGACATTAAGGGTACAAACTACACTTTTACAGTAAATATTACTATATTAAACACTATGACTATATTCTTCACATTGAGATAAATATTTTGCAACTTCTTTTACATTGATATGATGCTTTTTTTCCAAAGATATTAATTTTAGAATTGTGTCAATACAAAATAGCTTTATTACAGTTTAAGGGTAAAAAGTATCCTTTTCCAGGCAATATTTGTACATTAAACACCATGACTATATTCTTTACATTGAGATAAATATTTGTAAACTTCTTTTAGACTGATGTGAGGCTTTTTTCCAAAGAAATTAATTTTAGAAGTGTGTCAATACAAAATAGCTTTATTAGACATTAAGGGTACAAACTACACTTTTACAGTAAATATTACTATATTAAACACTATAAGTGCGTTCTTTACATTGAGATAAATATTTTGCAACTTCTTTTAGACTGATATGATGCTTTTTTCCAAAGATATTAATTTTAGAAATGTGTCAATACAAAATAGCTTTATTACAGTTTAAGGGTAAAAAGTATCCTTTTCCAGGCAATATTTGTACATTAAACACCATGACTATGTTCTTTACATTGAGATAAATATTTGTAAACATCTTTTACACTGATATGAGGCTTTTTTCCAAAGAAATTAATTTTAAAAGTGTCAATACAAAATAGCTTTATTAGACTTTAGGGGAACAAACTATACTTTTCCAGTCAATATTACTATATTAAACACTATAAGTGTGTTCTTTACATTGAGATAAATATTTTGCAACTTCTTTTAGACTGATATGAGGCTTTTTTCCAAAGATATTAATTTTAGAAGTGTGTCAATACAAAATAGTTTAATTAGACTTTAAGGGTACAAACTATACTTTTACAGTAAATATTACTATATTAAACACTATAAGTGTGTTCTTTACATTGAGATAAATATTTTGCAACTTCTTTTAGACTGATATGAGGCTTTTTTCCAAAGATATTAATTTTAGAAGTGTGTAAATACAAAATAGCTTTATTACAGTTTAAGAGTAAAAAGTATCCTTTTCCAGGCAATATTTGTACATTAAACACTATGACTATATTCTTTACATTGAGATAAATATTTTGCAACTGCTTTTACACTGATATGATGCTTTTTTCAAAAGATATTAATTTTAGAAGTGTGTCAATAAAAAATAGCTTTATTACACTTTAAGGGTACAAACTACTCTTTTACAGTCAATATTACTATATTAAACACTATGAGTATGTTTGAGTATGTTTGATTAACCAGTAATTTATGTTTTGTATCTGTGTATTATTTATGTTTTAAAGTACTACCATAATAATGATAAATCAATGACAACTGCATACATGACTATAAATGATTATGAATTTTTTTATAAAAACAAACAAAATAATGTTCAAAATAATGTTCAAAATAATAAGAAAGTAAAACACAAATATATAGTTGCCTTTGAAGAAGATTTTATAGTAAAATTGATAATAATACAGCATAATATAAGCATGTCTCACTCCACAAATATAATCATACATGAACAAAGAGCAGAAAGGGTGTGCGCTTGCTAGTAAAAAAGTATGCTGTATGAGAAAATTTAGGAATGTGTTTACATGTATGGAAATTTATATTTCAAGCTGAAGAATATGTGTCACATGGTAAATGTTACATTTCTCAGAATATCTATAAAATGTATGGCGAAGGGCTTTTGCCTGTATATATAGTGAGACAATAGCAGAAATCAGGAGCGGTCTCCTGAAGAGGCTATCTCCTTGGTTGTACAATAAAGTAAAAATACTTCTGTAATCAAAGATCTTTGACAAGTCATTTTTTTACATAGAGCATAAACCACAACACTTTCTTAAAGTAAAAGAGGTTGTTATTGAAAACCCTTACATTGTTCATATCACTTCACTTGCATCCTAATTATGAAAAAAAAGAAGAAAAAAAAAACATTTTAGGTGTTTTAAATGTTTTTGTAGATAATAAAAAGTCAACTACCCAATATCACAAATATTTCAACCTCCCAAATGCAAGTATTTCTTCCCCCAAAATTCATTCACATAAAAGACCAGCAGAGGACAACAAGCAACACAACAATATGAAGCCTATACCAAATACTAAAAAAGTGTAAAGCATTTACATAACATATCAAATAGGCAAAACATTTTTTCTTACAATGTAAGAACACTTTCAGCATAAGCTCCTCTAACTGAATAGCTTACAGACACAAATCACAAGTCCATGGTTCTTCCTGTGCTGGCACTTTAATGTTGAGACGATACCACCTCAGACAAATTTCACATTGAACCTGGAAGGAAAATAGGAAATGTTGTTAGATTTATTTGCACAGTGTTGTAATTATTAAATGTAGTTCTGAAAACACATGCTTTCACTTAAAACAAAAAGTCAACAGCCGGATAAACAATACCCAGTCGTAGAGCACATCTACTGGATCTCTTTGTCTGTATCCACAGTTTGAGCATTGATCATCTTTGTGACGTATTTCTTTGCGTTCACACTTAACGCATTGCTCCTCTTTTGGGGGTAATTCTTTTTGGGGGCAGTGTGTGATTATGGTAGTCTTACACAACATGAACTTTGCTTAGTTTCCATTATTACTGTTTTGGATCTACACATGCTAAATATCTTTTTTAAAACAGACTATCATACCCGAATTTTTGGCATGCCTTTTCATTTCATTTCATTTGTACCACTCAGAGAGTCAAGCATGAAAAGGGTGTCAGTCTGAGCATATACAAACTAAATTGGATAAAAAGAAACAAATAAATTAGCAAATAAATGTCACTGAAAGATCAAACATGTCTAAATGGGCATATGTAGTAGCTTATCATTGAAATTAGCACTCTTTTACTTACCACAAACCTCCAGTGATTTTTGGTGATATTGACAAAAGTGATGACCCCATCATATTGCTCTAAGTTGACCTGTTTATCAAAAATTTAAAAGATCATGTCTGTGCAGTGTACATGTGAAAATTAAATATCATAAGTAGTTGCACTCACTTTTCAAAATCCTTGCTGTTCCATCTGCTCTCTTGTGCCATTTAAAATGACACCTGTGGTGTCATGGCTTAGCTGGTAGAGATTTGCATCCTCCTTATTAAGTACAGTTCTGAAATAGCACTCAATAGTCTAAAATGATAAAGCATTTCAATTTGAATCACATTACTTGATTGACATACATTGAGGACAACATTTACTGTTACATACAAATATAATTGTAATTATGCATTTAGATTTTTGTTCTGTAATGTGTACCTCTCCAAATAACCATTCATGTGGCCTCAGTGCATTGAATTCCTTGTGATGTAAAAGGAACTCGAGATCCTGGCTAGGAGACTGAACAATTACAACAACTAGCAGCTCTGTATGTTCCTTCTTCTTCAATAGTATCTGGATCTGTAATGATATGAAGTTCATAGAGTAAATAATAGCGTACCTTCATATATGCAATTAATAGTTTAACGTTTTGTTCTAATGACTTCATTACCTGTTCATCTACATGGAGTCCATCTGCAGGAGGCTGACATGCATCAGAACTTGAAGTTTCCACTTCCACATCCTTCTTGATCCTCTTTTTGGGGAGCAGGTATTTTATGTGGAACAGAAAAGAATTTGGATTCGGTGGATGGGAAACGGTCTTCCTTCTTCTTCCAAGTTTCTTGAGATTGATCAAGGTTCAAAGGTGCCTCAGGTTGCCGCAAAAGCTTTTGAGGAAGTACATGCTTGATGATATGCTCTGTATACCTCGCTTGTAGAGACTTGTGCATCTTTCTTATGAAGGTCCCTGTTTTGACTTTTCTTTCTTTATGCATTATGGAATGTTTGACAATTCCAAACCACCTTTCAATGTGACAGTTGGCATCTCTTGTTTTTGGTTGTTTCTTTGTTGTCTCCATGTACTGTTCATGACATTCATCCATCAGGTCTCCCAACAGCAAGCCACTCCAAAGAGGAAAGATAGCAAGGTACATATCAAAGAGGACTGTGAGAATGCCTGGACAAAAGTATGGGTTGTCTTCTGTTGCCAACCCTGTGTCATCATCAACCATTTCTTCCTTCACCTCTTTCATAATCTGCTGAAAAAAGGCATAGAATGGTGATTTGCCACTGATGGTCGTTGCATGTGTTCTGTCTTCACTTTCACACATTTCCCAGTCTTCAGATTGGGGAGTTTCTTCCAGTGGCTCCACTTTGGATCTTGAAATGACACTCTCCAAAATACGCAGACTTTCTTTGACGAGGTCTGTGTTTTGTTGGGTTGTGAGCAAGGCACATAATGCACGGAACACCTTTCTTTATTAAGTCATGTTGCTGGCATTTTGAAGTCTTGCGAAAGCATATGTGGCAAAGTATCTCAGTCCTTTGTCATCTGTTTGCCTACAGATTGCCTGTCTGACAGCTTTCAGGATGTGAGCAGAGCAAATGTGTAGTACAGTATATGACTTCATTTCATCCACTGATTTTTTTGTTCATGCAGAAGTCATATGCTCTGTTGAGGTAAGTGCCGATGTGCTCTTTGTTGAAAGCGAGCATCACACTTTGTATTAAAGCCCAGCTATAATCAGTTTCGACCTGGTGAATTTTTATTTGGGTGTACTTTGATAAATGCAAAGTGAATTGCATGAGCCAAAATGTGATTGGTGGTACTGAGTGCTTCATTGGAGAGCGTTTCACAAATAGGCAGTGGTGGTGCATCTCGACCTGCATTTCCTGGAAGAGTGAGCGCATATTACAACACCGGTTTTGGCTGTTCTGGAATGTTTGACACTACACCACCAGTGGCATCAAGATAGAGGGTCACAGGAGACTTACTTCGCAAATGATGCACAAGAATGCTGATCCCCCAACTCAGAGTACAAATGAACAATGAACCGATTCACACTGAAATGCTGTATGTAGCCTGGTATTTTGAAGTATTTTTCGTCAATGTCCTTAAATATTGTCTGCCTTAAGGATGTCCATCTTGATGTTAGAGTGTTTAATGAAGTCATATTAACTGAAAAGTTCAGTATCAAAGGTCTAAGGCTGTTTTGATGAACACACACAGTTCCAGTTCAATAGCTTTTGAAAACACACTCACAGCCTTTCAAAAGAAGTTGTAAAATATTTATATTAATGTAAAGAACAAATGAAAAGTGTTTAATGAAGTCATTTTATCTGAAAAAGTTCAGTATCAAAGGTCTAAGTCTGTTTTGACACACATAGTTCCAGTTCAATAGCTTTTGAAAACACACTCACAACCTTTCAAAAGAAGTTGTAAAATATTTATATTAATGTAAAGAACAAATGAAAAGTGTTTAATGAAGTCATATTAACTGAAAAGGTTTAGTATCAAAGGCTTAAGGCTGTTTTGATGGACACACACAGTTCCAGTTCAATAGCTTTTGAAAACACACTCACAACCTTTCAAAAGAAGTTGTAAAATATTTATATTAATGTAAAGAACAAATGAAAAGTGATTAATGAAGTCATTTTATCTGAAAAAGTTCAGTATCAAAGGTCTAAGGCTGTTACTTCGGTAAAGTTGGTTTTATATTCGCACATTCGGACTTCCGCGTTTAAGATTTGTCTAATTATATGTGCTTTGAAGTGAATATTTGCAAATACAAAGCATGGCATGCTATTCACAGCTAATTATTATCAATCTGTACATTTTCCAGAATCGAACAAGACGGCCATATATTGTTTAATCGCTTACTTACTTGCTGAATGTCTGCTGAATGTCCAATGTTGTGCGGAAAACCACATAGGGAGCGTCTCAAAAGTTCGATATTGTTTTATTTTGTGCAAACAGACAACTACATTTTATCCAACTATGTACAATATAGAATATAGATATTTTTCTGTTTCTGTTTCTATACCTACAGAACATACAGCCCATGTATTGCTGTTTTATTCACCTCTGTTTCTCTGGTTTGAAGTGGTAATAAAAACAGTGTTCTCCACGTGTTAAAATAAATGGCTAAACTTCTTAACTATCTTTTATATTTTCCTGTTGTATGACACCTTCGTTTAACAATAAACTCTCACAATATCACAAATCATGTGCATTGAAGGATGTTTACAGTCCTGCAGAATTATCACTGTCCATGGTACTGAATCAATCAGATTATTGACAAGCATTCACAAAGTATAACAGCAAACAGGATGTTTAACTTGGGTGAACACTTCAAAGAGTAGTGTAAAAACTTTTTTTCAAGATGGTTTACTGGACATTTATGAGAAAGGTAGGGTACCACAATGTTTATTCACCCAATTTGTAGGCTACTGCATTTAAAAAAAGTAATAGGCTATGTGATCATAAAGATGTTACTACTTTTACAAATCATATTTGTATATCCTTTTTTTATGAACACATCTATATTGAAATATTACAAAATCTGAACATATTACAAAATTATTTTTTATGTGTCTACTTCACAAAAACGGAGATTTGCGTTTGTGGCTACGTGATGATGTCATCACGCAATGAAATCACAACGTAATTTAGCAACTTATAGCAACAAATCGACCAGCCTGAAATCAACTGAAGGCAAAAGACATTAAATCTCTTAATATCTCAGCAGAGGAGGATTAAAGAACTCCACAAACAGCATTACCAGCTTCACTTATTACTAACTTCACTGACATTTATTTCTGTCAGACGTCTGCAGCAGTTCTTATTGATAATTAACACAACTTTTATATTTCTTTCATTTAAGGTTACCGTGATGGTGATTGATGTTTCCATTTATTGGTCTCTAAAGTTTTGTTATAAGTAGTGGCGTTCTTTGATTACTGAGACAGTTTGTTTAACAAACATGTTTGCAGTATATCAATAATTGTAATGTTATGAAAAGATAAAAGATCGGAAATTATTATTATAAAAGAATCGTGGATTTTCCTTACTATCCAGTGTTAATTTGAATGTAATTGTTAACATGTACTATATTAATAAATTAAAATAAAAAGTCTTTTCTGCAGTGACACAAGAACACATCAACAATCAACCCATGATTCTCAGTAACGGTGACCAAAGTTTCATGCCGCAATGCATGCTGGGTACCATGGTAAACAAAAAAAAAAACTCCCAGAATGCATCACACTATTAATAAATAATGCAACTGAATTGTACAATATATTTTTTTCTAACTATTGTTGGAAAACGATAGTTGTTTGCTGTGATTTTTGTTGTGTTTTATTCGCTTTTTATGTCGAATTTATCTTTATGAATATTTTGTTTATTGTCACCATTGTTGAGATTCATATGCTGATTACTGATATCTATATTTCTCATTAGAGTCCTCTTTCCTTCAATCCTGCAGTACAGTTAGGCTATAATCCGTGTTGTTCTATCACCGGATTAGCGAATAAAATATATTAAGGACTTATAATAATTATTATATTACAAACTCATTGATAAAACCAGATATAATTAATGACATCTAAAAAAGAACTACCCATAATTCTACTCATATATTTCCACTTCAGCTTATTGCTTCAATTGTGTTTTAACACACATTGATTCAGCAGTCAAGCATAAACCAAACGTTTAAACATTAGTGGCCAACTACTGGAACCACCAATCACCATCATGGTAACCCATATTTATCAAGCATCTGACAATTACTCACAAGAACACTGCAGAAAAAAAATCTTGGCTCAAATCTGTGCTTAAAAGTTACTTATGAAGCATCTCAGTCATAATTTAAGTGAACTACATCTTAAGTGTCAGAGCGTCAGCGTCTTAGAGATGATTCACGACACTTTGCTGTGCCACAAATGGTATTTTGGATGACGACATAGGCATGGACCAATCACTGAATAGATTTCCTTATTTAAGAATATTCTCAGATAAATTCACACTGAATGGTGGAATTCCTCAGAGGACTTTACATTCAACACATTTGACAATAAATATTTTTCAAGATAATACATTACGATATACACATTGGAAATGAAAGATACACATGTTTTCCACCACCTTTTAATAGTAATTTTTTAAACGGTATTTTGTTACCTGACCTGCCTAGCCTAGATTTTATGATCATTCCAGATGTGACAGATACTTTTATATAGCCCACGTTCGTGATTTTTTTTTTTCCAGCGGTGAAGGGGGGTGGTGTGGAATCCTGCACAGAAATCACCAACATTGTATTACAGTGAGGTTCTTGACTGTTTGAAGTAAAGTATTTGGAGTTTCGTAGGACTTTGCAGACGGTTCCTTTCATTCTGTCTCTTAGCCGTGTGCGTATAGAGATCAGTGCGTGTTTTCCACTGCGGATGAAAGCTGGTTTTGAGGAAAATAAGGCTGTTGCTGCTTGTCTGTGTTACTACGATTAAAAAGAGGTGTTATTTGTGTAGTAACAGCGTTTAGCGCGCACACGTTATTGATCCGGGAAATTGGAATCTGTGAATATGCGGCCAAGTTTACTTTTACTCTGAACCCCTGTATTAAGTAGCTTGATTAACCAGTCGTTTATGTTTTGTTTGTGTGTGTCATTTATGTTTTAAACTTCTTCAGTTAAAATTATCATTAAACACTTTTCATTTGTTCTTTACATTAATATAAATATTTTACAACTTCTTTTGAAAGGCTGTGAGTGTGTTTTCAAAAGCTATTGAACTGGAACTGTGTGTGTCCATCAAAACAGCCTTAGACCTTTGATACTGAACTTCTTCAGTTAAAATGACTTCATTAAACACTTTTCAACTCTTCTTTACATTAAGATAACTATTTTTCAACTTCTTTTAGACTGATATGAGGCTTTTTTTTCAAAAGATATTAATTTTAGAAGTGTGTCAATACAAAATAGCTTTATTAGACATTAAGGGTACAAACTACACTTTTACAGTAAATATTACCCTTATTAAACACTATAAGTGTGTTCTTTACATTGAGATAAATATTTTGCAACTTCTTTTACACTGATATGATGCTTTTTTCCAAAGATATTAATTTTAGAAATGTGTCAATACAAAATAGCTTTATTACAGTTTAAGGGTAAAAAGTATCCTTTTCCAGGCAATATTTGTACATTAAACACCATGACTATATTCTTTACATGGAGATAAATATTTTGCAACTTCTTTTACATTGATATGATATTTTTTTCCAAAGATATTAATTTTAGAAGTGTGTCAATAAAAATAGCATTACTACACATTAAGGGTACAAACTACACTTTTACAGTAAATATTACTATATTAAACACTGTGACTATATTCTTCACATTGAGATAAATATTTTGCAACTTCTTTTACATTGATATGATCATTTTTTCCAAAGATATTAATTTTAGAATTGTGTCAATACAAAATAGCTTTATTACAGTTTAAGGGTAAAAAGTATCCTTTTCCAGGCAATATTTGTACATTAAACACCATGACTATGTTCTTTACATTGAGATAAATATTTGTAAACATCTTTTAGACTGATATGAGGCTTTTTTCCAAAGAAATTAATTTTAGAAGTGTGTCAATACAAAATAGTTTAATTAGACTTTAAGGGTACAAACTATACTTTTCCAGTCAATATTACTATATTAAACACTATAAGTGTGTTCTTTACATTGAGATAAATATTTTGCAACTTCTTTTACACTGATATGATGCTTTTTTCAAAAGATATTAATTTTAGAAGTGTGTCAATACAAAATAGCTTTATTACAGTTTAAGAGTAAAAAGTATCCTTTTCCAGGCAATATTTGTACATTAAACACTATGACTATATTCTTTACATTGAGATAAATATTTTGCAACTGCTTTTACACTGATATGATAATTTTTTCAAAAGATATTAATTTTATAAGTGTGTCAATACAAAATAGCTTTATTACACTTTAAGGGTACAAACTACACTTTTACAGTAAATATTATTATATTAAACACTATAAGTGTGTTCTTTACATTGAGATAAATATTTTGCAACTTCTTTTACACTGATATGATAATTTTTTCAAAAGATATTAATTTTATAAGTGTGTCAATACAAAATAGCTTTATTACAGTTTAAGGGTACAAAGTATCCTTTTCCAGGCAATATTTGTACATTAAACACAATGACTATATTCTTTACATTGAGATAAATATTTGTAAACGTCTTTTACACTGTTCTGATGCTTTTTTCCAAAGATATTAATTTTAATAGTGTGTAAATACAAAATAATTTTACTACACATTAAGGGTACAAACTACACTTTTACAGTAAATATTGCTATATTAAACACTGTGACTGTGTTCTTTAAATTGAGATAAATATTTTGCAACTTCTTTTAGACTGATATGATGCTTTTTTCCAAAGATATTAATTTTAGAAGTGTGTCAATACAAAATAGCTTTACTACACTTTAAGGGTACGAACTACACTTTTACAGTAAATATTATTATATTAAACACTATTAGTGTGTTCTTTACATTGAGATAAATATTTTGCAACCTCTTTTACACTGATATGATAATTTTTTCAAAAGATATTAATTTTAGAAGTGTGTCAATACAAAATAGCTTTATTACAGTTTAAGAGTAAAAAGTATCCTTTTCCAGGCAATATTTGTACATTAAACACTATGACTATATTCTTTACATTGAGATAAATATTTTGCAACTTCTTTTACACTGATATGATATTTTTTTCCAAAGATATTAATTTTAGAAGTGTGTCAATACAAAATAGCTTTATTAGACTTTAAGGGTACAAACTATACTTTTCCAGTCAATATTACTATATTAAACACTGTGACTATATTCTTTACATTGAGATAAATATTTTGCAACTTCTTTTATACTGATATGATAATTTTTTCCAAAGATATTAATTTTAGAAGTGTGTCAATAAAAAATAGCTTTATTACACTTTAAGGGTACAAACTACTCTTTTACAGTCAATATTACTATATTAAACACTATGAGTATGTTTGAGTATGTTTGATTAACCAGTAATTTATGTTTTGTATCTGTGTATTATTTATGTTTTAAAGTACTACCATAATAATGATAAATCAATGACAACTACATACATGACTATAAATGATTATGAATTTTTTTATAAAAACAAACAAAATAATGTTCAAAATAATAAGAAAGTAAAGCACTAATGTATAGTTGCCTTTGAAGAAGATTTTATTATAGTAAAATTGATAATAATACAGCATAATATAAGCATGTCTCCCTCCACAAATATAATCATACATGAACAAAGAGCAGAAAGCGCTTGCTAGTAAAAAAAGTATGCTGTATGAGAAAATTTAGGAATGTGTTTACATGTATGGAAATTTATATTTCAAGCTGAAGAATATGTGTCACATGGTAAATGTTACATTTCTCAGAATATCTATAAAATGTATGGCGAAGGGCTTTTGCCTGTATATATAGTGAGACGATAGCAGAAATCAGGAGCGGTCTCCTGAAGAGGCTATCTCCTTGGTTGTACAATAAAGTAAAAATACTTCTGTAATCAAAGATCTTTGACAAGTCATTTTTTTACATAGAGCATAAACCACAACACTTTCTTAAAGTAAAAGAGGTTGTTATTGAAAACCCTTACATTGTTCATATCACTTCACTTGCATCCTAATTATGAAAAAAAAGAAGGAAAAAAAAACATTTTAGGTGTTTTAAATGTTTTTGTAGATAATAAAAAGTAAACTACCCAATATCACAAATATTTCAACCTCCCAAATGCAAGTATTTCTTCCCCCAAAATTCATTCACATAAAAGACCAGCAGAGGACAACAAGCAACACAACAATATGAAGCCTATACCAAATACTAAAAAAGTGTAAAGCATTTACATAACATATCAAATAGGCAAAACCTTTTTTCTTACAATGTAAGAACACTTTCAGCATAAGCTCATCTAACTGAATAGCTTACAGACACAAATCACAAGTCCATGGTTCTTCCTGTGCTGGCACTTTAATGTTGAGACGATACCACCTCAGACAAATTTCACATTGAACCTGGAAGGAAAATAGGAAATGTTGTTAGATTTATTTGCACAGTGTTGTAATTATTAAATGTAGTTGTGAAAACACATGCTTTCACTTAAAACGAAAAGTCAACAGCCGGATAAACAATACCCAGTCGTAGAGCACATCTACTGGATCTCTTTGTCTGTATCCACAGTTTGAGCATTGATCATCTTTGTGACGTATTTCTTTGCGTTCACACTTAACGCATTGCTCCTCTTTTGGGGGTAATTCTTTTTGCAGTGTGTGATTATGGTAGTCTTACACAACATGAACTTTGCTTAGTTTCCATTATTACTGTTTTGGATCTACACATGCTAAATATCTTTTTTAAAACAGACTATCATACCCGAATTTTTGGCATGCCTTTTCATTTCATTTCATTTGTACCACTCAGAGAGTCAAGCATGAAAAGGGTGTCAGTCTGAGCATATACAAACTAAATTGGATAAAAAGAAACAAATAAATTAGCAAATAAATGTCACTGAAAGATCAAACATGTCTAAATGGGCATATGTAGTAGCTTATCATTGAAATTAGCACTCTTTTACTTACCACAAACCTCCAGTGATTTTTGGTGATATTGACAAAAGTGATGACCCCATCATATTGCTCTAAGTTGACCTGTTTATCAAAAATTTAAAAGATCATGTCTGTGCAGTGTACATGTGAAAATTAAATATCATAAGTAGTTGCACTCACTTTTCAAAATCCTTGCTGTTCCATCTGCTCTCTTGTGCCATTTAAAATGACACCTGTGGTGTCAATGGCTTAGCTGGTAGAGATTTGCATCCTCCTTATTAAGTACAGTTCTGAAATAGCACTCAATAGTCTAAAATGATAAAGCATTTCAATTTGAATCACATTACTTGATTGACATACATTGAGGACAACATTTACTGTTACATACAAATATAATTGTAATTATGCATTTAGATTTTTGTTCTGTAATGTGTACCTCTCCAAATAACCATTCATGTGGCCTCAGTGCATTGAATTCCTTGTGATGTAAAAGGAACTCGAGATCCTGGCTAGGAGACTGAACAATTACAACAACTAGCAGCTCTGTATGTTCCTTCTTCTTCAATAGTATCTGGATCTGTAATGATATGAAGTTCATAGAGTAAATAATAGCGTACCTTCATATATGCAATTAATAGTTTAAAGTTTTGTTCTAATGACTTCATTACCTGTTCATCTACATGGAGTCCATCTGCAGGAGGCTGACATGCATCAGAACTTGAAGTTTCCACTTCCACATCCTTCTTGATCCTCTTTTTGGGGAGCAGGTATTTTATGTGGAACAGAAAAGAATTTGGATTCGGTGGATGGGAAACGGTCTTCCTTCTTCTTCCAAGTTTCTTGAGATTGATCAAGGTTCAAAGGTGCCTCAGGTTGCCGCAAAAGCTTTTGAGGAAGTTCATGCTTGATGATATGCTCTGTATACCTCGCTTGTAGAGACTTGTGCATTTTTCTTATGAAGGTCCCTGGTTTGACTTTTTTTCTTTATGCATTATGGAATGTTTGACAATTCCAAACCACCTTTCAATGTGACAGTTGGCATCTCTTGTTTTTGGTTGTTTCTTTGTTGTCTCCATGTACTGTTCATGACATTCATCCATCAGGTCTCCCAACAGCAAGCCACTCCAAAGAGGAAAGATAGCAAGGTACATATCAAAGAGGACTGTGAGAATGCCTGGACAAAAGTATGGGTTGTCTTCTGTTGCCAACCCTGTGTCATCATCAACCATTTCTTCCTTCACCTCTTTCATAATCTGCTGAAAAAAGGCATAGAATGGTGATTTGCCACTGATGGTCGTTGCATGACACGAAACCGAAACCAAACTGTTCTGTCTTCACTTTCACACATTTCCCAGTCTTCAGATTGGGGAGTTTCTTCCAGTGGCTCCTCTTTGGATCTTGAAATGACACTCTCCAAAATACGCAGACTCTCTTTGACGAGGTCTGTGTTTTGTTGGGTTGTGAGCAAGGCACATAATGCACGGAACACCTTTCTTGATTAAGTCTTGTTGCTGGCATTTTGAAGTCTTGCGAAAGCATATGTGGCAAAGTATCTCAGTCCTTTGTCATCTGTTTGCCTACAGATTGCCTGTCTGACAGCTTTCAGGATGTGAGCAGAGCAAATGTGTAGTACAGTATATGACTTCATTTCATCCACTGATTTTTTGTTCATGCAGAAGTCATATGCTCTGTTGAGGTAAGTGCTGATGTGCTCTTTGTTGAAAGCGAGCATCACACTTTGTATTAAAGCCCAGCTATAATCAGTTTCGACCTGGTGAATTTTTATTTGGGTGTACTTTGATAAATGCAAAGTGAATTGCATGAGCCAAAATGTGATTGGTGGTACTGAGTGCTTCATTGGAGAGCGTTTCACAAATAGGCAGTGGTGGTGCATCTTGACCTGCATTTCCTGGAAGAGTGAGCGCATAGTACAACACCGGTTTGGGCTGTTCTGGAATTTTTGACACTACACCACCAGTGGCATCAAGATAGAGGGACACAGGAGACTTACTTCGCAAATGATGCACAAGAATGCTGATCCCCAACTCAGAGTACAAATGAACAATGAACCGATTCACACTGAAATGCTGTATGTAGCCTGGTATTTTGAAGTATTTTTCGTCAATGTCCTTAAATATTGTCTGCCTTAAGGATATTTCCATCTTGATGTTAGAGTGTTTAATGAAGTCATATTAACTGAAAAAGTTCAGTATCAAAGGTCTAAGGCTGTTTTGATGAACACACACAGTTCCAGTTCAATAGCTTTTGAAAACACACTCACAGCCTTTCAAAAGAAGTTGTAAAATATTTATATTAATGTAAAGAACAAATGAAAAGTGATTAATGAAGTCATTTTATCTGAAAAAGTTCAGTATCAAAGGTCTAAGGCTGTTTTGATGGATACACATAGTTCCAGTTCAATAGCTTTTGAAAACACACTCACAGCCTTTCAAAAGAAGTTGTAAAATATTTATATTAATGTAAAGAACAAATGAAAAGTGTTTAATGAAGTCATATTAACTGAAGAAGTTCAGTATCAAAGGTCTAAGGCTGTTTTGATGGACACACATAGTTGCAGTTCAATAGCTTTTGAAAACACACTCACAGCCTTTCAAAAGAAGTTGTAAAATATTTATATTAATGTAAAGAACAAATGAAAAGTGATTAATGAAGTCATTTTAACTGAAGAAGTTCAGTATCAAAGGTCTAAGGCTGTTTTGATGGATACACATAGTTCCAGTTCAATAGCTTTTGATAACACACTCACAGCCTTTCAAAAGAAGTTGTAAAATATTTATATTAATGTAAAGAACAAATGAAAAGTGATTAATGAAGTCATTTTAACTGAAAAAGTTCAGTATCAAAGGTCTAAGGCTGTTTTGATGGATACACATAGTTCCAGTTCAATAGCTTTTGAAAACACACTCACAGCCTTTCAAAAGAAGTTGTAAAATATTTATATTAATGTAAAGAACAAATGAAAAGTGTTTAATGAAGTCATATTAACTGAAGAAGTTCAGTATCAAAGGTCTAAGGCTGTTTTGATGGACACACATAGTTCCAGTTCAATAGCTTTTGAAAACACACTCACAGCCTTTCAAAAGAAGTTGTAAAATATTTATGTTAATGTAAAGAACAAATGAAAAGTGTTTAATGAAGTCATTTTAACTGAAAAAGTTCAGTATCAAAGGTCTAAGGCTGTTTTGATGGATACACACAGTTCCAGTTCAATAGCTTTTGAAAACACACTCACAGCCTTTCAAAAGAAGTTGTAAAATATTTATATTAATGTAAAGAACAAATGAAAAGTGTTTAATGAAGTCATTTTATCTGAAAAAGTTCAGTATCAAAGGCTTAAGGCTGTTTTGATGCACAGACAGTTCCAGTTCCACATAGTGCGCATTAGCGACATCTGGTGGTCAGACTTGTTTCTCCACCATATCTAAATCATCTAAATCACAGATCTACGGTTTGAAAAAGCACTTGACTAAAGCTTCGTAAGTCCGTGACATACGGAATAACTCTTGTCTTGAATCATTTATATCTAATATAAACTAATCTCATCTAAATTAATTAATATGTGCCTCGAAGCCTCGGTATCAACCGTCCCGTCACTAGACTTAAAGGCAGGGTAGGTAAGAAATTTTGTTCCAAATTTGTTTAAACTTTCTATATATATACATGCATAATTAAAATGTAAGAACTCTGGTAAAAAGAGTATAAAAATCGAGTGACTCTAGACCGTTTAATCTGTATTAAACACAGCTCATTATTTCCATCCGGGACGAAACATAGGATTGGCTTAGGCGGCTGTCACTCTCTCGCAACCATGGCAACCACCCTTTTGCCACACATGACCTGCCCACTTGCGCGCGCACGTTTGATTTGGGGAATCCAAGAGGCACGGATCCTAGGAATACCAAAACAATGGCAGAGAAACAGCAAGCTAAATTCACAGTATCGGCCTATGCAGTTAGTGAAGGCAAACCAGGCAAAAAAAGGAAGACAGTAACAGTACAAGAAAAGGCAATGAACAAAAAGTCTTTGGATAAACAAAGAAATAAAACGCGAGTTAATATCGGCGTGGCTTTCCAGCGATGGCGAGAACTGAGGGAACTCAAGGGGCTGAAAAGTGACTCCTTGATGGCTTTATTTCTGCTGGACAGGTAAATCTTTCTTTTTGTATTTTGATCATACATATTTTTTTGTTTATTTTTTCATGAAGCATGTGTCATTAGCACACGTAGCTGCGTAATATAGCTAACATAACATTACTTAGCGAGCCGTAGTAGAGACGATAAATAATGATAGCTATAGTGTTGAATTGTGCATAATTTTACCCTCTGTCTAAGTCTTTTACCATGTTCACCTGCAAGTTTACCTGCACGTTTTTTTCGCCTTTGTTTTGTTTTTATATTCTCTACCTATGTTTACTGATGTCTTTATCTTGTATCTGTGTGTGTCGTACACACTTTGTTGTATGTGTGTGTTATTATTTTGTGTCTGCAATGCAGTTGTGAGTTGATATTTGAGTGTATGTTACTCTGTTGATCTGTAGAACAACGTATATGTTATGAATCTTACACGAAATTCATCTTCATCACAGTGTAAATGATGGTAATGGAAAAACGTGTATCATGCAACCTGTTTTTAGCTTTGCCTTATAGATAACTAGCTCGTTAGCGAATCAAAAAATATATATTTTAAACTTTACCAATATCAATATGCTAGCTTGATAGTGAGTACTAAAATACATCTTGTTTGTTTATCTTCATAATTTTAAAGTTATTTTTATTACATGTGATTCTGACATGATGTCACTACATGCACTGTGCTCCTTCCTCTCCGCTCGTCTCAGGTAAATAATGCGTCTTCCAGCTCAGTGGTCGGAGTCACACGTTCATGCGTTTTGGGGGCGTGGCTTTGGAAGGAGCCCAGAAGGGAGGGGGTGGAGTGAATGGAAATAATGAGCTGTCTTTAAAACAGTCGTGAGAGGTCTACAGACACTCGATTTTTATACTTTCTTTTTCAGAGTACTTACATTTTAATTATGTATTGATATATAAATAAAGTTTAAACAAATTTTGAAAAAAAGTTTTTTATACATTTTTTTGCCTACCCTGCCTTTAAGTACCATGGACAGTGAGTCTTTATCACGCTGTCAATCGAAACTTGCACTTTGTAGATGGTGCCTCAGATTAACGATGACGTCACAGCACTCCATAGAGGTAAGTGTGTTTGTTTGCTGTCGAGTTCTACAGAAAATTACTTCGGTAAAGTTGGTTTTATATTCACACATTCGGACTTCTGATAAATTCAGACTTTCCAATAAATGTGCAATAAATTAATGTTTGCGAATTTTAAGCACCGACATGAGATTGACAACCAACGATTGTCAACTTACAACATTTTTCACAGTCGATCAAAATAGGCAAGTATTGTTTTAATGGCATATTTACTTGTGAATGTCCACTGAATGTCCAAAAGTTGGTTTTATATTCGCACATTCGGCCATCCGTATTCAATAGCCTTGTTAATCACACTACATTGGACATTCAGTGGACATTCACAAGTAAATATGCCATTAAAACAATACTTGCCTATTTTGATCGACTGTGAAAAATGTTGTAAGTTGACAATCGTTGGTTGTCAATCTCATGTCGGTGCTTAAAATTCGCAAACATTAATTTATTGCACATTTATTGGAAAGTCTGAATTTATCAGAAGTCCGAATGTGTGAATATAAAACCAACTTTACCGAAGTCTTCATGACGCGGTGTTTTATTTATCCTCTCATAGTGACTCTGTCATCCTGCGATTTGTTTTTGTTTTTTTCACAGCAAAGCACTTGTCCGTAAAACTCTTTAAATCCTTAACCGAGCTTTGTTCACTGACTGAACCATCATTTTTTATTTTTAAAATTGTTTTAAGAGGCTGAGAATTTAGAATGACAGCGTGCGCGATTGCGCGTGCCCGAGCCCATCAAATACACACAAAAATATGTCAAATAAACATAGGCTAGTTGACTCTGTAAACATAGTACATGGCTGACTCTTTGTGTGTTCGGTCTAGAAATTTTGTGACTTTATTTGAAAGAAATTTGCAGAAAATCAAAATTCACTGCTTGTTATGTGTCCTAGAAGTGATTTATGATTATGTTTTCCTTTCTTCTTCAGGTGTGTCTGGTGTCGATACAGAGAGAGTGTCAGTGATGGAGGGAGATTCAGTCACTCTGAACACAAATGTTAAAACAAACCAACAAGAGAAGATTAAATGGTATTTTAATAACATTCGCATCGCTAAAATCAATGGAGATTTCAGTAAGATCTGTACAGATGTTCAGTGTAATGAAGGTAATGAGAGATTCAGAGAAAGGCTGAAGCTGGATCACCAGACTGGATCTCTGACCATCATGAACATCACAAACACACACTCTGGACTCTATAAACTAAAGTTCATCAGCAGCAACAGCATCAGTGAAAAAATCTTTATTATCACTGTCCATGGTGAGTCATTTAATGCTTATTCACAATGTGATTACATCAGTTACTTTCAGAGCTGTTTCTCTTTACCTGTCTATAGCTGCGTCCCAGACATTTGTGGACCCCTCCAGTATATGACCTTCTTTTATTGTGTGTTAAAATTAATTTAATATACTTAAATTTATTTCATTTTAGTCATTTAGCAGACGCTTTTCTCCAAAGTGATTTCACCGGGAATCCAACGTGCAGAGGTAAAAATACAATTTAAAAATGTGTTTTTTAATCACAAAATGTGGATATTTTCAGGTCTAGAAAGAGAATGTGTTGTTTTTGGACACACAATTAGATAATAGATTTTAAGGGTAATACATACTGACATGCAAGAAAAAAAATGTAATCGTGCACACGATTTTTTTCCTGCATGTCTTGTCCGGGGCTCTGTAAATACACTATTAATTTGAAGTGAACGATAAAGTTAGACCATTGGGGTAAGATCAAGCAGCAACATCCCTCCGTTTCTCTTGATGCCAAGTGACTTAAACTGCAATTCATCGACTGACCGCTAGGGACAGGCTCCAAAAGAGAGCAGAATCTCCTTGACCCCATGTTAAAATGCCCAACTTTACAGCAGAAAGAAAAACATGTTTACAGGCTGATACAAATTGTGGTTTTGGTTTATACTGTTAATTTTGCCCTTCATGACAACTGTGGGGGTGATTTTGTTTTATAACTCATCCGTTTAAATAATATTAAGCCTTAAAAGTTCTGCATAATTAAGGGCGCAGCAACTTGAGTGACAGGTGGATTGCCACTGCTGTCACCACTAGCCGACTGTCTAATAGACATTAGAATAATTTAAATGATTAATGGTAGTTATTTATCTCTTATTGGCCTGTTTAGCTTGAGCCATGGAACAAACAAAACAAGCCTTGAAAATTGATAAAAGAACACATATTATACAGACACTCTGTATTTTATCTTATTAGACAATTAGTTAATTGCATTTGATAGATTTTACTTTCAATAAAACATTTGCAATGGATTGGTAAAAGTTGTTTTAATGCCTGTTTGGCCTGAGTTTTGTTGCATTTACACTGTTCTCACCGTGGAGACGGGTGTCTGATTGTTTCGAAGCCTCTGCACATTACTTCAACTGCTTCAGTGTTTCACAAAGTCTCGATCTGCCCATCACTACTTTCTGACCGTTAAAAAAGTACATTCTTTATAGTATGATAGTATGAATGAAATTCTGACATTTGTCATGTTGTCATTATCATGTGACCTACTAGTGTCAGATGCGTAGCTTCACTGCCATTCAGAAATCCTCTCCCGTGGCCTCATAGGATAGTAAGGTGTCCATCGAATGCGTATTTCAGGATCTTGCCGGAAGTAGTAGGTCATCCGAGGACTTTTCGCCTAAATAGCTACTACTCATTTGACGTACTATTTTGGGTATACTATATAGTAGGGAAGTTTTTGATTTCGAATGCTACGAGTCTACACTGAATGTGAGCGGTGGGATGACACATCCAGTACACTGTTTCTACCTATATATAGTTTCTAGTAGACAGTTTTTAGCTGTATATTGCTGCGCAACTGTAAAGTCGTGTTTCATTCACTCCAATTTTCACTTAAATTTTCAGATTCAAATTAAGCTTTGAATGCGTGAAAATATTTGATCTTCTGCGGCTAGAATATAGACCGCCCGACTCATGTATTCTATTATTGGTGAGGTTAGAATTACCAAACATTCATTATATTCATTCAAATCATTCATTATAAAACGAATAGTTCTGGCCCTTGATTCTGATTGCTGAGCCGAGTTCAAAGGCTTTGTAAAATTCCCGAAGACATACAGCCTACATAAGTATCGCTGCGCCACTGAGTGTGTATGTTGCTGCGTCTGCCACTCTTAGCAATATGTAAACATATGTTTGTTCTCTATTGATATTTGATATCATTGAATCTTATTGTATTATGTAGAAGAGTGTTGTGAGAGAGATATTGAGTGAATTACCTGCATTCAGATTTAGCATTTTCCTTCAGGTCATTCCATTGAATTTCCACTGCGATCTTGTCCTTTTAACATTTAGCATTTAACATTTAACATTTCATAAAGTCCCCCTGAAATCAAAATGTAAGTTTTTTTAGCTTTTAGTATGAATATAGCCTTAAGGTTATGAATAAGCTGGTGTTCCAAAACAATGACAAAACTTACATTTAGGAGATATAAGCATTCAAAACTTTAAGTCACTTACTTCTGCTAAAATGGATCATGGATTTTCATGACATCACATCACACTTCAGCTTCTCATCAGATCTTCTGTCCAATCAAATGCTCTCTAGAATCTGAAGTCCTGCCTCCTCCCACACTATAAACAGACGCTGAAGCTGCGGCTGAAATCAGTCATTTGCTCATATATTTACTAGATTGAATGTAGACCACAAATGCATCCAACCCATTTGAATTCTGCACAGAATGCTGTATTTGAAAGTGATATAGAGGACATTAGGAGGAGAAATGGTTAGAAATTAGAAGGAAACTGAGATTTTGCCGAGTTCAACGGCTCTGGCCAAGCTGTGGTATAAACAAAACGCTATTGTCCTGCTACATGTTCCATTGCAATTCAGTGGGCATTTAATGGGTATTTCCGTGCCCAACACTGACAGTGACTGCGACTGAGTGACTCGTTCATAAAGACAATCTTTGCCGCCATCTAATGGCATATTAAATGTAACTTCTGTTGCTGTTCACGGTCAGGGACTATTTTTTCCAGTAGAAGGAAGCCTTTTAATGATTTTATTTCATGTAAGTTGCATTGATACATATCATTTTGAAAAACATTTTTTTGCTTTAATATTTGTATTGTGTGGTAACCATTTTATTAAAGCAATAAGCCCCGTGAAGCTGTGGTTCACAGTGAATGTAAAACAGCTCCGCTCTATGTCGTGCCTAACAACGCCCCTTAGCTGTTATAAATTTACTGTAAACCACAGCTTCTTGGGGCTTATTGCTTTATTTTACCATGGTGAATTATAACGGAAGTTAAAGGAGCTGTATGTAAGAAATCTATTTCAATTAATCATAAAATGGCCCTGATGTGTCACTAGACATTAAGAAATCATGTTCATTTCAAATACTTATATCACTGACAAAAGTTGTCCGGCCAGGAAATTGTCATTTAAAAAGTGGACTTGCAGCCCTCAACTGATGTTGATGTTGTCATTTTGTGTTTTGGCCTGACGCGCCTCCCTCCACCTATCTACCAATCACGAAGTCAGTAGTGTTTCGGGATCCGTGTTGCCAGCTTTATATAGACAGCTTTTATAAATTTACTGTAAACCACAGCTTCTTGGGGCTTATTGCTTTATTTTACCATGGTCAATTATAACAGAAGTTAATGGTTGTTTCACAAACTAATTTGAAAGTTCCATGCGACTGCCACTAGGGGGTGAAATGCAACTATTTGTGCAATTTTTTTTTTTTTTGTGTGTGTGTTTTGCAAATTATTTGTGTTTCAGATGTTCCTGGTGCAGAGATGAATAGAACAAAGACAAAGTCAGTGAAAGAGGGAGAATCTCTCACTTTAGATCCCGGTGTAATGAAAACCCCCAAAGATTCGATGACATGGTACTTCAATGACACACGCATCGCTGAAATCACTGGAGATCAGAGTAAGATCTGTACAGATGATCAGTGTGATGAGAGATTCAGAGACAGACTGAAGCTGGACAATCAGACTGGATCTCTGACCATCATGAACACCAGAAACACAGACTCTGGACTCTATGAACTGAGGATCATCACCAACAGCAGCAGCATCTGTCGGCAGCACAGCATGAGCATTATCAGTGAAAAGAGTAGTGAGACTGTCAATAGTGAGTATAATTCACTCATTCAGTTCATTTTCCCTTAAGCAGGTCTATATTCAGTGTTTGTTTTCATTGTGGCCTGACTGAAAAAGAGAGCTCTCAATATTAAAATATAATTGAGATCATCTCTATTATTGTAACATGCATGCCAATTGACACATCAACAAACGTGTGTTGTTCACAATTCAAAAGTAATCAACATGAACAATGCAATGCATAAAATCAGTCTCTGGTAATAATGACTTTTTTTTCATTACAGATTGGATTGTGTATTTACTTGCTATAGGAGGAGTAACTGTCTGTATTCTGCTGGTGGCTGCAGGTGTAACTGGTGAGAATTTCTGGTTGTGTTTTCTGTGTGTGAATGTGTGATGTGGTTTCATTCAGTCAACATTACACAAACATCAGTTGTTTGTTGTTTAGGGAAGATGATTGGATTTTAAACTGAAAGTTAGAAGTTTTATTTCAAATCACATGCAAAAAAAAAAATCACATGACAGTTATATTTTGCGTGCCATTTTATAGAAACAACAAAATCCTTAGTGGAAGCTAACACATTAATCACAAAGCATCAGATACTGCATTCAAACATGCTGTACTGATAGTCCAGTAGATGACACTGTGATTCAGTTTATCAGATTGTAGATTCATTATTTTAGTGTTTTGTGTGTGACTGTGTGTGAAATGAACATCAATCAAGTTAATTTCCTTTACCTTCTGTGAATCTGTTTTCTTCTTACAGGTGAATGGCGTAGAAAATGCGCTTTTAAAAACAACATCCTGCATCCCTCATTAATACATTTCTCACCTGATGATTATATAGAGGATGAGTTTTATTTACAGTATGTGTAATTCTGTCACAACCATTTAGCTTTTAAGCAGTGTTAAGTGTAAAGTGATGTAAGCATTTCATTCAGGACATTGTAGTCTCACATAGCCAGACCTTCAGACTGACGGCAGAAGGTCTGGACTGTATCTCAGCTTTCATTGGCCAAGGACCACCCAAGAGGATGTTTGACTGACATGTAACGCAACCAATAACAGTTCGTTTTGTTCCGCATCATGTTTAGGGGCATGAAAAATAGGTTGATGTCCTTACAATAACAGACCGGCATGCATCTTATAAATGACTAATTCAAGAAAGTTGTGCAAGTTTACAGCAACAGTGGAGCATTTAGTTGATCCTGATAAGCGCTCATTGTCACAGTTGTTAACTTGACAACTCGACGGATTTCTTCTTCCACAAGGGGTTTTGGCGTCACAGTATTTGTTTCCAGGCGGACCATTAAAGAACATGACACATGCCTCCCAAACATCCTGCAGGATTCAACCAACCAAATGTGTTTCCAGTGTGTGCCATATGCAGGGTTGGGGAGTTACGGAATTCATGTAACAGCATTACGTAATCAAGATACAAAAATCCAGTAACTAATTGGTTACAGTTACATTTTGAATGTAAATTTGAAAAGAAATAATTGAAATTAAATTTAAAAATACAATTTATTTACAGTTAAGTTGACGCCTTTTCTTTCTTTCTTTGTACATGTGACCTTGAAGTAATCCAAAAGTAGTCAGATTACAATACTTTCATATTGTGGCACTTGGATTACATTACTGAATACTTTTTTTATGAAGTAATTTGTAACTGTAATGGAATACATTTTTTAAAGTAACCCTCCCAAGTCTGGCCATATGCATCAGACATTCAGCCAACGGTCCGTGGGCATGATGTCTGAGGCTGAGACTAATGCTTACTTGCAATATGTTTGTGCATCATGGATATTTTTGATCTTCAGTCTAAACTGTGAAGCTTAGTGAAATTTTCCTGGATTTAACCCTGGGAGTTATTCCAGCCCTATTACGCATTGTGGACACTACTGTGGACAACTATTCAATAGTCATTTTATTTTAAATGCACGGTTTTCACTTTCAGTGGTGTAACTGCATATGAGCCTCTACAGAGGACACTCCGTATGCTTCCACCCAGTGGACAGAAGTTGTAAATGCAACTATAATTCCTTTAAACAAAAAAATTATGGCTGGTCAAAAAAGATGATCATGGCAGGAAAATCATTTATCAAAATATGATAACTTGGTCCCACTTTATATTAAGTGGCCTTAACTACTATGTACTTACATCAAAAAATAAGTACAATGTACTTATTGGGTTCATATTGAATTGCAAAACACTTTTGCTGCTATTGAGGTGGGGTACGGGTAAGGTTAGGGAAAGCTTTGGTGGTATGGGTAGGTTTAAGGGTGGGGGTAAGGGTTAAGGGATGGGTCAACAGTGTAATTATAAATGTAATTACAGAAATGAATTACAGATGTAATTACATGCAGGTGTTTTTAAAATATAAGTACAATGTAAAAACATGTATGTACACAATAAGTGCATTGTATCAAATGATTAATTAAAATGTAAGTACATAGTAGTTAAGGCCACTTAATATAAAGTGGGTCCGATAACTTAAAGGAATTATAACTTTTTTTTTTTTTTTTTTTTTAAAGTAGGCTATTTCATATACAGAACCATATAAGTATATATTAATTATATATAGAGTCAATTTTGATTAACCATGTGTCCACTAAATTGCACATCATGCATCTGCAGCTATATTTCAGCTAGTCATGTTGTTTTGAAAATACTTAGTTCTTAGTAAATCAGTTTATGTTATCATTATGTAGCTTGCAGAGTATTTACTGTAAAAATTTTTTGCAAAGTGCAAGTTTTGTTGGCAAAGGTTATTTACACTATTGCTCCTCCCACCATTGACTGGTTGAGCAAGACAAAATTACTTGAACCTGTAATTAGTATGGTAACATGAACAGTGGTGTGGCTTATCAGCTGAGAGCTACTTAAAATATAAATTAATAAAATGTGTTCATGATGGTCAGAGATCCAGTCTGATGATCCAGTCTAAATAAAGTGACTAACGGGTATTTAACAGGCCTATAATTAAAATTCGAGGTGGTGTCCTCGCAGTGATTGGCCCAATAATAAGCCCAAAGTGAATAGCATATGCATATATACCAGACACATAGCCTTTCAAATCAAAGTGTAGTCCATATATAATCATGGCTCACTTCCTGGACCTTCAAGGACAGCTTTACTGATCAGCAGGTTCAATATAATTAGGGTTAGGTGTAGGTCCTACACTTACATGCTTTTCCATTCACATTAATGCTATTTGCTCCAGTGTATTGTAGTGCATTTTAAAGGTGCCCTAGATTCAAGAATTGAATTTATCTTGGCATAGTTAAATAACAAGAGTTCAGTACAAGGAAATGACATACAGTGAGTCTCAAACTCCATTGTTTCCTCCTTCTTATATAAATCACATTTGTTTAAAAGACCTCCGAGGAGCAGGCGAATCAACTGTTACGTAACCGTCGGGATCATTAATATGTACGCCCCCAATATTTGCATATGCCAGCCCATGTTCAAGGCATTAGACAAGGGCAGCCAGTATTAATGTCTGGATGTGCACAGCTGAATCATCAGACTAGGTAAGCAAGCAAGAACAATAGCGAAAAATGGCAGATTAATAATAAGCAATAATAACTGACATGATCCATGATATCATAATATTTTTAGTGATATTTGTAAACTGTCTTTCTAAATGTTTCGTTAGCATGTTGCTAATGTACTGTTAAATGTGGTTAAAGTTACCATCGTTTCTTACTGTATTCACGGAGACAAGAGCCGTCATTATTTTCATTTTTTAAACACTTGCAGTCTGTATAATTCATAAACACAACTTTATTCTTTATAAATCTCTCCAACAGTGTGTAATGTTAGCTTTAGCCACGGAGCACCATCAAACTCATTCAGAATCAAATGTAAACATCCAAATAAATACTATACTTATGCGATTAGACATGCTGCATGACAAACACTTTGTAAAGATCCATCTTGAGGGTTATATTAGCTGTGTGAACTTTGTTTATGCTGTTTACGGCAAGCTTGAGCTCTTGGGGCGGAGCACTAGATTTAAAGGGGCCGTGTACCCTGAATCAGCGCATTTATAATGATAGGCAGTTAAAAAAACTAATAATAATAAAAAAAACAACTATGTGGTATTTTGAGCTGAAACTTCACAGACACATTCAGGGGACACCTAAGACTTATATTACATCTTTTGAAAACATGTTCTTCGGCACCTTTAAAACTGTATGCAATAAAAACATTCAGTGTATCCTGTATGATTATATTTATTAAAATAATATGCTGTCTTATTGGGACTTTACTTAATTTATTTGATTTCTTTACACAACAAACTGTGATGCACTGTGTATTCTGACACCTTTCTATCAGAACCAGCATTAACTTCTTGAGCAGTTTGAGCTACAATAGCTCATCTGTTGAATCGGACCACACGGGCCAGCCTTCACTCCCACGTGCATCAATGTCCGCCCATGACCCTGTCACCGGTTCACCGCTGTTCCTTCCTTGGACCACTTTTGATAAATACTGACCACTGCAGACCGGGAACACCCCACAAGAGCTGCAGTTTTGGAGATGCTCTGACCCAGTCGTCTAGCCATCACAATTTGGCTCTTGTCAAACTCACTCAAATCCTTACGCTTGCCCATTTTTCCTGCTTCTAACACATCAACTTTGAGGACAAAATGTTCACTTGCTGTCTAATATATCCCACCCACTAACAGGTGCCGTGATGAAGAGATAATCAGTGTTATTCACTTCACCTGTCAGCTCATAATGTTATGTCTGATCGGTGTATATTGCTCAATTATAAGATCAGCAATTGATCATGGCTGTATGGTAGATGAAACAGCAAGTGATACACAACTAAAGAAACTAGATATGATGCAGATGCAGATATTTTACATATTTTTACACATGGATCAAAAGACCCAGAATCTGGAAAAGTAGGAACAGCAGTACATGTTCCAAAACAACATGTGGATATTAAAATGAGAAATTTAGATAATCTAATGGTTTACTGCTGAGCTTGTGGCAATTTATCTGTCTCTACAGTGGGTGGTAGAAACAAGGCTAGACAAGGTAGTTATGCTCTGACTTTTAGGAGCTCTAAAAAGCCTGATATAAATGGGATATAATATATGATACATTAACTTTAATACATTAACTTTCTTTGGATTCCTGCACATGTAAGAATAGAAGGAAATGAGATGGTGGATAAACTAGCAAAAATAAATAAATAAATAAATAAATAAATAAAAACTCATTAAAATGCAATAATGTTGAAATTAATCCTCATGAGCAAATCTGAAACCAAGGCAATTATTAGAATATTAGAGCTACAAATAATATATTGCAGGAAATGTGGGATAGAGGAAAAAAGAGAAGACATTTATATAGTATTCAAGAAAATGTGGGTATAGGAAGAGGACTCACAACAATATTAATGGTACTGGTAACCTATATAAAATAAAAAAGCATCATAATGGGTTGTGCAGTCATTGAAATGTGGAATGGACAGTTGAACATTTCATATTATATTGTATGAAAATTAAAGACGAGCGTTGCTCACAAAATTGCAGGAAGAAAATCCAAGGCAAATCTGTTATAAATACAGGATGAAGTGTTGCAATATATAAAGCAACAAGATTATATTTGAGAATATAATTAAGTAATTAACTTATTATTATTATTAGTTTATTATTATTATTGTTATTATTATAGGCTATTATTATTTTCTTTAGTAAGAGCAGCCCGTTGTTACACTCCAGTTCAGTTGGTGGCGGTAATGCAGTCACGGCTCCGTTTTCCAGAAGTGATGCAAAATTTCACGATAAAATAACAGTAAATTAATTTGCTACTTAATAGATTGTGTTTTTATTAACGACTACACCTCCCCCAACTCTAAACCAATAATGCAAATACAGTAATTAAATAACCCAATATTAATGTGCGCATGTCCAGTAGCTGTATCCCCTCTAGTCTTTACCCGTTTCCGGCTCCTCTTCCTTTACTCCTCACGCCACTGGCAAATGTCAGAACTTGTGTCTTTTAGACAAGGCAAAGCAAGAATAACGCAGTTTGTTTTTTTCTGTTTGTTTTTCACACGTTTTGCAGCTTCAGCGTCGATCATCACATTAGCAAGAACGACGTAAGCGTTGTTAATGTTTTTGACTGATTCTTCAAATCAGTACTACTAGGTTACTTTCGATTTCATTAAACAAAAATGGTACCGATATAAACATTGGACAGTATCTGGACTTAAGGAAAAGTGGTGAAAATAATGCTCTGCATTTATCTCGCACTGTGTGTTTTGCTCCTGCATGGTAAGCCATTTATTTATAAGACATGTTGTTATTATAGTATATTTAGAGACTGCTGAGAAGGAAACACCCGTTTCCTGTGACATCGCGTCGCCATTAACAGATAGGCCATTATATAATCAAGTTTTAAACAGTGCATATATTTTTGTACAGCTTCAAGTAGTCCTTTATTGTACCTGGGTAAAGTTGGTTTTATATTCGCACATTTGGACATCCGTATTCAATAGCCTTGTTAATCACACTACATTGGACATTCAGTGACTTGGGTAAAGTTGGTTTTATATTCGCACATTCGGACTTCTGATAAATTCAGACTTTCCAATAAATGTGCAATAATTTTAATGTTTGCGAATTTTAAGCAGCAACATGATACTTGGGTAAAGTTGGATTTATATTCGCACATTCGGACATCCGTATTCAATAGCCTTGTTAATCACACTACATTGGACATTCAGTGGACATTCACAAGTAAATATGCCATTAAAACAATACTTGCCTATTTTGATCGACTGTGAAAAATGTTGTAAGTTGACAATCGTTGGTTGTCAATATCATGTAGCTGCTTAAAATTCGCAAACATTAATTTATTGCACATTTATTGGAAAGTCTGAATTTATCAGAAGTCCGAATGTGCGAATGTGCGAAGTCACAAACGTGTGTACTACTACAACTGAATAAAAGTTAAAATTTAATTTCGAATAGCTATAAAATGGGCCTAACTATTGACATGAATGGGTCAGCTAAATTCATGGAAAAACAAAGACATTAATATCTTTAATACTTGGGCAGATAAACTGTAGATTTTAAGACGAAAGCAATATTTAGAATTAAAGTATGTAATAGTATTATTTGAAAATAACATTAGGTTATATGATGGCATTTTTAAAGATGCAATATCCATCAAGGTCTATGAAAATATTTAATGATCCTTACTTGTATGAATGCACAAATATAATCATTTTGTTCAAAATCATCCATTAGACTCATGTTTGTCTGAGTGAATGTGTGAATCAATGATCTTCTTCTGTTTGTTTGCATGTGTTGCATTGTGAATCCAGACATATTTCTCACAGTCTGTATTATCTGTAGAATAACATTTTCACAGCACTTTCCTGTTGTATAATTTTGTCCCACTATCCCAGACATGATTTATGATTATCTGTTAATTTCTCCTCCAGGTGTTTTTGCTGCTGAAACAGACAGAGTGTCAGTGTCTGTGAATGAGGGAGATTCAGTCACTCTAAACACTGATGTTAAAATAAACCAAAGAGACAGAATCAAATGGTTTTTTAATAACACTCGTATAGCTCAAATCATTGGAGATATTAGTATCTGTACAGATGTTCAGTGTAATAATGAAGGTACCGAGAGATTCAGAGACAGACTGAAGCTGGATCATCAGACTGGATCTCTGACCATCATGAACACCAGAAACACTGACTCTGGAGATTATGAACTACAGATAACCAGCAGCATCAGCAATACCGACAGCCTTAAGATCTTCAGTGTTACTGTTAGTGGTGAGTATAATTTAGTCATTCAATGCATTTTTCTTTGAGGAGTGTTAAAATACAGCTGAATATTTTAAATCCGTAAAGTAAAATGAAAAAGTGAGCTTTAACTTAATATTAAAAAATAAATTAGATCATCTCTATTACTTTAACATTTTCAAATGAATAGTGAATAAAATTATATGGCTATAGTATCAGTGTTATTTCACAGATAAAAAAAATAAAAAAAATTGCTATAATTTAATAATTTTAATAATTTTACCCAAAAGTGATTTATAATTATCTGTTGATTTCTTCTTCAGGAGCTTCAGTATCAGTGATGGAGGGAGATTCAGTCACTCTACACACTGGTGTTACAACAAACCAACAAGACAGAATTATGTGGTATTTCAATCACACTCGTATCGCTCAAATCATTGGAGATCTCAGTAAGATCTGTACAGATGTTCAGTGTAATGAAGGTACTGAGAGATTCAGAGACAGACTGGAGCTGGATCATCAGACTGGATCTCTGACCATCATGAACATCACAAACACCGATGCTGCGGTTTATCATCTAGAGATCACCAGCCGCAACAGTGAAAAGACCTTCAATGTAGCTGTTCATGGTGAGTCATTTAACATTTAAAAGCAGGTCATATATGTTTATATCATGGATTTGTTGTGTTTATAATATAAATGACTCTTAAGGCCGATACAGTTGTGGCCAGAATTATTAGACCCCTTCATAAATATGATCAAAGATGACTCTAAAAATAAATCTGCATTGTTTATCCTTTTGATCTTTAATTTATAAAATTAGCAAAAATCTAACCTTTCATTGAAGGGAAAGAATTGAAAGTGGGGGGGAAATAACATTATGAAATAAATGTTTTTCTCCAAAACACGTTGCCCACAATTATTAGCACCCTTTTATTCAATTCTTTTTGCAACCTCCTTTTGCCAAGAAAACAGCTCTGACTCTTATTCTATAATGCCTGATGAGTTTGGAGAACACCTGAGAAGAGATCAGAGACAATTCCTCCATACAGAATCTCTCCAGATCCTTCAGATTCCCAGCTCCATGTTGGTGCTTCTTCTCTTCAGTTCACTCCACTCATTTCTTTAGGGTTCAGGTCAGGGAACTGGGAAGACCATGGCAGAAGCTTCATTTTGTGCTCAGTGACACATTTTTGTGCTGGTTTTGATGTTTGTTTTGGATCATTGTCTCGACGATCCAACCATGATCCAACCACAGCCCATTATAAGATTTCTAGCAGAAGTGGTCAGGTTTTGATTTTTTATCTGTTGGTATTTGATAGAATCCATGATACGATATATCTGAACAAGTTGTCCAGGACCTCCAGAAGAAAAATAGGCCCACAACATTACAGATCCAGCAGTATATTTAACCGTGGGCATGGGGCACTTTTTATCCATGTGTGCACCAAAACCATCTGGTGGGTTTGCTGCCAAGAAGCTCTTGTTTTAGTTTCAAATGACCATAGAAGCTTGTCCCGTTTGAAGTTCCAATCTTGTCTGACAACTGAATATGCTGGAGATTGTTTCTGGATGAGAGCAGAGGATTTTTCTTGAAACCCTCCCGAACAACTTGTGGGGATGTAGGTGCTTTTGATAAATTTTTTTTTAGGCTTTCTGAGATTCAAGACTCAACTAATCTCTGCAATTCTCCAGCTGTGATCCTTGGAGAGTCTTTGGCCACTTAAACATTCCTCCTCACCACGCATTAGGATGATTTAGACACATGTCCTCTTTCAGTCAGATTTGTAACATCTTTAGTTGATTGGAACTTCTCAATTATTGCCCTGATAGTGGAAATGGGGATTTTCAATGCTTTAGCTATTTTCTTACAACCACTTTCTATTTTGTGAAGCTCGACAATCATTTGCTACACATCAGAACTATATTCTTTGTTTTTTCTCATTGTGATGAATGATTAAGGGAATTTGGCCTTTGTGTTTCCTCATGTTTATACTCCTGTGGAACAGGAAGTCATGGCTGGCCAATTTCATGTTCATGATCACCCCGGTGAGCTAAAAAAATTTAAATATGAATGGGAATATACTTCAGAGATATTTTACTCATAAAAAATTCTAGGGGTGCTAATAATTGTGGGCAATGTGTTTTGGAGAAAAACATTTATTTCTTAATGTTATTTCCCCCCCACTTTCAATTCTTTTCCTTCAATGAAAGGTTAGATTTTTGCTAATTTTATGAATTAAAGATCAAAAGGATAAACAATGCAGATTTATTTTTAGAGTCATCTTTGATCATATTTATGAAGGGGTCTAATAATTCTGGCCACAACTGTATACTTCTCCGTCGAGTGTACGCCGTAACTACGGTGTAGGCTGTGTGTAGCACGCGTAGCATACGACGTAGCCTAACGTGCACCTCTTAAAAAGTGTAACAACGCATCAATTCTATGCGGACCACAAGCGCTGTGATTGGTCTGCTAGAACCGCTCGCTCAGGTAAAAAAACTGGTGCGGAGCACTCGGAGAAGAGCGAGCGCTTTCAACTTCACTATGAATGAAAAAACACTCTGTTTCAGAGGACACATACAGTCATACTGCAACAAAAGTCATTACCTGTTTGCTGCTTCTCTGCCGTTTCTGTTTGTAAGCTTCTGTGACAACGTACATGACGAGCTGCTTCTTCTTCGGCTTTTGACTTGATACTCAACATGACCGCAGACACTGCCTACTAGTGGTCTGCATGCACGTCGATGTGGACAACGACGCAGAAGTATAAATGAAAACAGACGCAGAGGCTTCGGCGTAGGTCCGACGCAGAAGTATAAATCAGCCTTTAGAAGCATGAAAAACAAAATGTTTCTTCAAATTGTAAATGGATTATGTAAGAGATAATCAGTACCTCCAGGATTTCGCAGGACTTTTTTCTGATTTCTGCGACCTAAAATTACTGATTTTGCTGTGGCAATTCTCAAAATTTGCGGCAATATTTGCGGCATTTCTTGTGTAATATTTTTTGTGAAAATACACCAGAGTCAATATTCTTCTAACATTTTTATTACTTTTCTGAGCTCAAGAACCACTGGGCTCTGTAATTTTAAAAAGGAGAACACTGATAATAACTTAAAATATAATTTCAACATTTTATTTCATATGTAACACCAAATAAAATAAACAAACAAAAAATATATATATAAAATGTTACATTGCAGTGTTTCCCACAGGATTTTGTGAAACTATGGGAGCATGGTTGTCATTTAGAAGATTTTGTATATTTTATCAATCAATTTTGTATATTTTATGTATCAAATATGATACAACAGCTTTGAGGAACATTTATTTGTTCATCTATCAATCATCATTGTATGCATTTGCATTGCATTGTGTTTTGCCCCCTACAATAAAAATGATAGAGCTTTCATCATAAAACTAAGCATATCTTCTTACCAAGACATATTATAAGAAATATAGAGTGACAAATTATATTTATATGCATTTTATGTAAGTAGTCTGCTGTATTGTTACACAGATCTCATTGATTTACATAAATAACAACTGCAGCAAACTGCAATTTTTGCTCAGTTTTGGCCTCTGAATAAAATTAAGCTGTTTTCCCCCTCCATACTCTCACCATATCATACTTTATGAGCCATAAAATCCTGGTGTATCAAAATATGACAAAACATAAAACACATGCAAACTTCTTTTATTTTTTGTCTAAAGGTTAAAAAAAAACTTGTTAAAAAAAATATTTTCTGACTATTATATTATTTCAAGCTTTACAGTGTTGAATAATACAACAATAATACAACAAAAAAGAACCTTAAATATGGCCTACTTTTGAAGAATACACAATGTATAAAGCAAACAAATGTCTCAAACAGATGAAAGTGCAAAAGAACATAACTATATAGTTCAAATGTTAACAATCAGTAGACAAGCGGTGTCAGAAAGGTAAAGTAGTTGCCTGCTATTTTTAGCAGGGGTAACCCTGGAAATATTAGCGAATATACATTTTCATTCAGCGTCTCCTTCCTTGTTTCGTCTCGCTCCTCGTCCATTTTGGGCCTTTTTACAGAGTGCGCGAGTTTCTATTATACAACATGCAGACACTGCTGATAACCTGAACCGATTGATGGAAACGATGTCATTCAGAGCATGCACGCACGTGTGTGTGCTTATGTGTGTGAGAGATGTGCGCTTACAACTGGAGCTGCGTTGTTGCGGTACTGACTGACAGATGCATAGCCGAAGCAATGCCACAAACAGTTGTTTATCGATCGATTTCAAGATCAACGCATGTAGTCTACTTCGAAGTGGGCAAAAAATCATGGTTGGTGTTGGTAAACCATGACAACCACAAATTAACCATGGTTTTATTACATAAACCCTCGTTTAACCATGGTATTTGTACCATAGCAACTATGGTTATACAAATGGTAATCAATCCGCCAAAAAAAAAAAAAAATTGAAAGATTGCAAGCCCCTCCGAATTTTGCAGAGTTTGCGGTAAATTCTGTGATCGCGGAATCCTGGAGGGACTGGATATCAATGGCTAGGTGTGCGTTACACAGAAATTACGGTTATTTTTATCAGTTATGGCTGATTAGATCTAGCATTCTGCCAGCTTTCAATCAGACACAGAGAAAGTAATGCAGTAAAATTAAATTGATTTGAAATAATTGTAGCATTTATTTTAAGTAATTAGTGAGAGAGAGAGAGAGAGAGAGAGAGATTGAGAGTTTACTTTAAAAACAGCAATGTTTCCTCCTCACTGCTGAGTAATATATAATGTAGCAACTCAGCAACAAAGATGTTTTATTGATAAAGTCACGGGGCAGCATTGACAAGTTTCTGTGTCTGTGTGCATGTGTTGTCACGATACTGAATTTCTAACTTTGATACGAAATTTTGTTTCAATAGCTTCAATAACACAGCACAAGGAAGCTTGATTTCACAAGGAAGCAAATGGTAAATTGAATTTAAAAAATTACAAGTAAACAGTAATAAAATAAGACCAAATAAACAAATTACTAAAAATAGCACAAATAAATACAATAGAATAAAGATAAAAATGAAATGAACTGCTTTATTTTTTTTCAGGTAGGTCTAACGGTAGTATTCAGATAAGATCAATAATAAAGAGCAAAGTAATCAAATTTAAAATAACTTTGGATAATCTTAATTGTAAAAATTAAATAGAGATGAATCCATTAGTTACACAACTTAATCAGTCAAAAGCAATACGTGATTTTCTCTTTGTCATTTGTTGTTTGATTAACATTAATAACATGGAGAGTGTTTATTAGCGTTTGTTTATTAGGCTGCTGTCCCTTTAAGACCTGAAGCATGCACTGATCCAAAATACTGTTACACATTCTTCCTGAACAGTTTACGACTGTTTTACATTAATACTCACCACGATGGGCATTATGACATTGTTTTTGAGTGTATTTGAACATTAATAAGCTGTGAAAAAGAGCTAATTTTGGCACTTGTATGTCAGAGGCGGCTTTATTATGTGTGTCCAGTTTTTTACTAAGCTACCTGCTATAGCTCAATAAACTCCCCACTGGAAGGGTTTCAGGACAAGCACGGCGGATACAACTCGAGCCACTTTTAGCTTTTATTGCGTGTAACGTTACATACACAATAATCATCCACAAACTAGTTATGACGTTTTAGCTCGTCATTTAACAGTTAGATTGCTAGGTTGTAAACCTGCAATGAAAACACAAACACAAACATCAGAATTAACTAATGAAATTACATAATTATGAGATATTAATTCTTAATCTGAATTACTAGCAATGCCAGTTTACAGACACTCACCGGCAAGCGTACCAGTCCTGATCAACGACAGAATGAAAAATGAATCTAGGCGGCGCTTGCGCACTGACTAACTACGCATATACAGATACACAATCTGGTGACTAGGAACAATAATAAACATATCTGTAACCTAGTAAGATTATAATATATAAGAAATATAACATAAATGTGCTTACATTTAGAATGAGATGGTAAATATACATACTTATTTCTTCAAATACCCCAGAACATAATAATAACATCTATCACTAATGATATGCATATGTAAAATAATAGCGACACCTGCTGGAAAGTTCTACACCTCCCACTTGGTCTACTGATTCTAGAATCCAAGTAGGCCACCATAACCAAACAATTCACTTCTAGATATGAAATTCTCTCCATGACCATGCAAGTAACTTTGCATACTTGGATATGAACGTATTATGTTACAACATGAATAACTATATCTTCAAGGTAGTTTTAATGTCCAAAACAACACACATTGTCCTTGATGACATTGCGACCTCCTTTACCGAAACACACTATCAGCCTCGGGGAGGATGGTAGCGGGGAAAGTCTTGATCCTTCACCGAAACACACCATGGTGGGGATCCTTTACTGCTCCTCCACTGGAAGCAGAACCACCAACCTCCTAACATCCCTGTGGAGGATGGTGGAGGGATAGTTCTCCTCACCTCGGTTTCTCTTGGACTGTCTGTCGGAAACTGGACAACTTCGACATGTTGTCACTCTCACATCTCGTACTACACCCCTCGCATCAGGACACGCCTCCACGACTCGACCCAGCCTGAACTGGCCCCTCAGTGCGTTCTGATCAGCTAACCATACCAGATCACCCACTGCAACATTTCTAGCAGGCGCGTGCCACTTCTGGCGGATGTAGAGGTTTGGACCTGCCAGCTGGCTCCACCGCTTCCAGAACTTATCAACCTCAATCTGGATTGTTCTCAGACACACGACAGGGTAACTTGGATACTCAAACCCTTGGGAGTCCCCATCGGGTCCCGCACGACCAAGCAGAAGTGAGTTGGGAGTGATTACTTCCACGGTCTCATCTTGTACCTGAGCTCTGGCACCGATAGGTCTCTCATTTGACAGATTAGCAGCCAGGTATAGAAGGGTCTGGAACTCCAGCGCTGTCAGATTACATTCCTTGCCAACACTACTTAATGCTCTCTTGAGTACACAAACTGCTGCTTCAGCTGCTCCATTTCGATGGGGAGAGTCCGCTGGGTGAAACACCCATGTCCAGTCGGTTCCCCTAACTACCACGGTCTCCTGGACCTGATCCTTGTCGATGTTACTTAGGAACTCATAAAGCTCCTGTAATACTGGCCTGGCACCCACAAAGTTGGTCCCTTGGTCCGGCCAGAGCTTTCTTGGGTGACCCCTGAGAGCTGTGAAACGCTGGTATGCTTTCAGGAATCCTTCCGTCAACAGATCTTCCACAATGTCAGCATGTACTGCTCTTGAAGCCATACAGCTGAACACCACACCCCAGATTTTCATCTTCATTCTTCGTTTTACAGTATCTTTAACAACATAGGGACCGAAAAGGTCTAACGTCGTAAATTCGAATGGTGCGGCGGGTTTAGTTCGTTCAAGGGGAAGTTCACCCATCACCTGTTTGCACATTCTTGCTTTGATCTTCCGACAATGCATACAAGAATCAACGACATTTCTGGCAATCCTTGAACCCCTCACCACCCATGCTTTAGATCTCACACGGAGGTGTGTGCCAGCAACCCCTTCGTGGTTTGCTTCATGGGCCTCTCTCGTGAGAAGTGTGCTGATCCACGCTTTGTAGGGAACCAAGGGTACACCAATCTCTCCCTGGGTCAAAGCCTGGACTCTACCACGACATCTCAGGAGCCCTAAGCCTCATCCCTGCTGACAACGAGTCTGTTTAGTGTCGTCACAGGAAATAAGCACAGGTCTAGGAATGCAGCTTTTCGCTCCTTTACTGTCAATACTGCCTCCCACTTTGCTGGCTTGGAGGCCCTGCCTACACGGGCCAACCACTTCTTTACAGCTCTGCGGACATAACCAACTACTCCACAAAGTCTAGTAAGAGAGCTGCACCTTGTTGGATCCACTTGGTCTATGAGCGCAGCTCCCCACAGAGTCTCCTCCTCCTCAGTCTCAGCTAAAGTCAATTTCATCTCATTTTCTGAGGACCCTGAAGCCCCGCTAACTTCTGTTGAACTTGATGCTACTCAGACGAACATACTCCTTGAACAGCTCAATTGCCTTTCTTCTGAGCTCGTCAGATAGAGGTTCATCCCAGGTATCTTTAGTGAGCTTGCCAGCTTCCTGGAAGGCTCTTCTCACAAGGATTACTCCTTTCTGTTTCACAGGAGTTACCAAACCGATCGGATCATACAGTCCAGCGATTTGGCTCAGTAGAACACAACGAGTAAGTGGGTTTGGTGTTTTTACTTCCACTTCTTCTTCAGTGAGGTCAATCTCAGTTCTCATCTTCTTCTTCCTACTAGAGAAGTTGATAGAGACCATCACAAAGAGTTTGTTCTCTTGCACGAGGTAACCAATGCCTAGGGCTTTGTTATCTTCCTCCCTTAATTGGTTGGGCAACATCAGAGTCACTGGCTTGGACTCTGTCCCTTCTCTCCTCCCACTTTGACCAGACCGGATCCAAGGCTTGAGGTAGAAGCCTCCTGCTCTCAGTATCTTCTCCACTCCCTCTTGAATCTTGCTTAGACGGTTTGGGTCATTGTGGGACGTGAGGAGATCATCAACGTAGGAGTCTTCCTCGATGACCCTTCTTTCCTCCTTCATATCAGAGAACTGGGGTAACTTTGCGGTCTCTCGCATGGCAACCTGCGCAATACACCCCGCAGGTTTGTCCCCCATGTTCACCCTCACGACAGCGTAATCCTCAATCTCATCCTCCGGTGAGTCTCTCCATAGGAATCGATGCACATGGACTTCTTGTTCCTCCAGCCAGATTGAATTATACATCTTAGCGATGTCTCCGATGGCTGCATGTTCACCTTCCCGGAATCTGAGGAGCACCACTCTGATGGGATTTAAGACGTCTGGGCCTTTGAGCAGAATGCTATTCATGCTAACCCCTCCGAACTCCTGGCTGCTATTCCAGACGAGTCGTACTGGCGTAGTCACTGAATGAGGGTTTGGGGCTGTTAGGTGACTCACCCACCACACAGCACCTTTCCAGCTGTCCATAACATCCTTAGTGAGCTTAACAGCAGCTCCCCTCTTTACCATCTCATGGACTTGCCTCCTGTAAGCCTCTTTCCACAGAGGATCTCTCGTGAGCCGCTTCTCAGTCCTCAGAAATGTTGCTTCCACAGCTTTTCGGTTGTTAGGAAGAGAGACTGGGTTTTCCTTCCAGGGGTACTTAGCGTCCCAGTGGGGCTGGTCGCTGTGAGTGTCTCTCTCTCTGAAGGTTAGACCTGCCTTTATTATCCCCAGCTCTTTCTCATCAGCCAGGAACATCTCCTTTCCTCCGGGCGAGCACTTTCCACAGCGACATCCTCCACAGATAGGGTCACAGGCAGCACCAATGCTGTCCCACTTTAGCCACTCAAGGACCTCTTTATTGCATGCTACTCTCGTTCGAACTTCTACTCTGTTTTCTTGCTCCAAATGGCCTCCTGGCCTTCCCACGAAGTGTTCTTCAACTTTGACGGCCACCGTTCTCATTGAATGAGCAAAGTGCGTCTTCGACCGCCATGCAGCCACCTCCACTTCTTCAAAGAGGTCTGGATGCACACCACTCACGATCTTGTCCAGAGGACCATCCCACAACACTAGATCGCCGACCTTTTGCAGTCTTTGCGGAGCTAATCAGCCTTCACGAGTGCTGATTAATAGATCAATCTTCTTTGGGCGGGCCAGTTCTCCTGGCTCCACTTCAGAGAAAAACTGCTCTAGCCGCTCCGAATTCACCACTCGATCCACTTTGGTGATGTCTTCCATCCCATAGCAAATCATCTCGTGGAGTTTTAGGGTTCCTCGGGAGGTCCACACTTTTATTTTCACGAGATACCTTTTTGTATCAACTTTCACCTTCATCGTACCAACACCATACACGACAAGGGAGATCGGTTCACCGGTCAGTCCAAGCCTTTCCGCAGCTTGGTGTGTAATGTAATTTGTGTCAGAAGCGAGATCGACCAAAGCTCCAAGGCTGTCTCCTCTCTTTGTCGTGACAGGTACGAGCATCATGAGGACTGGATGTTCTTTCAAGCCACTCTGTTCTATCAGACTCTTGCCAGAACACACTGTCGATGTTGCCTTGTTAGTACAGGCTCTGCGGACAGCCTCCAACTGGTGGGAAGTCAGTCCCAACTCAGCGAACACAGCTTCTTGCTCCTCTGTCGGACCTCGAGTTCCCCTCTTCTCCTCTGCTTTGTTTTCCCTCTTAGCAGCATCCTTCTTTGTTGATGCTTTAGGGCAAAGGAAATAGTGGTGGTCCGCTGGAGTGTCGCCTCTCTTACACTCTTCTTTACGACAGAGAAACTTTGGAGTGCAGTCACTCTCGACTCTGTGAACATCCAAACACTTTGTGCATGCTTTTACCTTTTTCACTTGAGCTTTCTTCTCTGACAGATTGGCTTTTCTAAAAGTTTTACAACGAAACAGTTTACCACCGTGATCTCCATCACCACACACGGCACATGGTAACTGCTTGGAGTCCCTTTTGACTTCACTTGCTGAAGTCTTAGTGAACGACTTCTTTTCTCTCCATCTGTCACCTGGTTTCTCCCGGTGGCTTGATCTCTCAGGAGCATTAGCAGGCCATGGCTTGCTGGGTAGCAACTGCTCCAACCTCACAAGCAATGACTTTTGGTCTTCCAGGAACATCAAGAACCTGTCGAAACGGTTTCCAGGATGGACGTCGTTCACAGGGTTTCTCACAAACATGAGCCACTCTCTTTTCATAACATCAGGGAGTTTACTCTCCAAAGACCGAATCACCAGCTGATTCCGTACAGCGTCTTCACACCCCAGGTCTGTGAGGTCCAATACCGCCCTCTCCACGGCTAGAATCAACTCTAATGTCTCTCGTGGCTGATGGTTCTTTACAGCAGGTCGTGATTGAAGCTCCAACACGATCTCTTCGGCCGTTTGTGCTTTGTCACCATAACGGTTCTCCAATTCCCTGAAGATATCGTTTGCATCTCTGCAGCGCAACAGCCTGAGTTCACTTTTCACAGACTCACTTATACTGTCTAGTAAGTGAAGTTTCTTGCATTCCCTTGACCCCGTAGGCTCCGCTTGCGCCTTGATACTCTCCCATTCAGCCTTCCAATGCCAATAATCCCTCCTGTCCCCGGAGAATTTAGGTAAGCTTATGGGTGTGAGCCTTATTTTTGGTCGGGCCCACTGATAGCTGTTATCCCCACCGGCGTACGAACCAGGGCTACTATATGGCATGCTACTACTTTGTCCCGTGCTGAAATTGACAGGTGGAGTAGCATGATCGCTCAACAGTTATGGCGTACTGGCAAGAGTTGGAGGTAGGGCGAAACTGATACCAAGTCCACTATCAGACCTTCTTGACTGTAGAATGGGCTGTAACGTTTGTTGGGGGGTTTGGTGTGCGGTAACTGCGACATACCTGCTCTGAGGTTGACTAGTGACTGTAGAACCTCGAGCAGCACAGGTAGAGATGCTTGCTCCGTCTGTAGACATGAATGAAGGATACATATACAGTTCCTTGCCCCTCAATGGGCGGATTGACAACAGCTGGCTGACTGTTAACAGGTGGAGTAGCAATAGCAAGAGTTACTGGTTGGGTAAAGGTGATGCTATTTGCAGCTGTAAGGCTGTCGATATCTGTTATGACATGCCCACCGACCGCATCATCGCCTCTCTCATCTTCATCCTCTGCCTCCTCACCTCTTCCATCGCCTTTTAGTTCTGTACTGTTCCTCTTCATAACCTCATTCTCATGTCTGTATGTCCACTCATCCATCAGTTGCTCTTTATCCTCTCTCAATGATAAAAAGAGCATCCATTTGTCTCTTCCATGTGGCCGATAATCTCTCCAATTGTAAACAGCCTCCCTGAGTTCATGGAGTTTCCTCTCCAGTTTACCACTTTCGACCTTTTGCTGCATCCATGGCACTTTATTTGTGCCGAGCGCTTCAGCTCGATCAAAAGCAGACTTGAACTGTGTTACAAGAGCGTCTTTGTCTGGCTCTGCATACTTAGACCACAGCATTTCCATGATCTTGCTCTCAGTTTCAAGGAATTTTTGCTCACTGGCATCTCTCCTCGCCAGAGCGTCCCGCGACTCGTTGAGCATTTGAGCGTTTACGCTTTAAACTCTCTAAATCTGGTTTGTCATCTGCCATTTCTGTCTCTTTTCCCTCTTTTCAGTGATCAGAAACACTAAAATCACTTTTTAGCAAAAAGAATCGTTCAGAAGACTCGTTCAGAAGAATCGACTCAAAAGACTCGTTCAGAAAGATTCGGTTATAAGATTCGACTCAGCCGTTACGTCTGGTAGCTGCATTATTAGCCCCGCAGCTATTATTATTCACACAGTCTTACTCACGGTTGTAGAAGTTATTCAGCACTTTAATGGCCCGTTAGCTATTGGTTTTGGCTCCTCCGTGGCAGTGGTGTTGTTAACGGCCGCTTCCTTCTCAGAATACGGGTCTCCGATCCCGACGTCGGTCATCAACGATGGCTTCTCCCCCGCTCGGTGTCCGTGAATTCTCTAGCACGGCTCCGACGGCGGTTTACAACTGTCCAGTTTTTTACTAAGCTACCTGCTATAGCTCAATAAACTCCCCACTGGAAGGGTTTCAGGACAAGCACGGCGGATACAACTCGAGCCACTTTTAGCTTTTATTGCGTGTAACATTACATACACAATAATCATCCACAAACTAGTTATGACGTTTTAGCTCGTCATTTAACAGTTAGATTGCTAGGTTGTAAACCTGCAATGAAAACACAAACACAAACATCAGAATTAACTAATGAAATTACATAATTATGAGATATTAATTCTTAATCTGAATTACTAGCAATGCCAGTTTACAGACACTCACCGGCAAGCGTACCAGTCCTGATCAACGACAGAATGAAAAATGAATCTAGGCGGCGCTTGCGCACTGACTAACTACGCATATACAGATACACAATCTGGTGACTAGGAACAATAATAAACATATCTGTAACCTAGTAAGATTATAATATATAAGAAATATAACATAAATGTGCTTACATTTAGAATGAGATGGTAAATATACATACTTATTTCTTCAAATACACCAGAACATAATAATAACATCTATCACTAATGATATGCATATGTAAAATAATAGCGACACCTGCTGGAAAGTTCTACAATGTGTGAGCACTTCGGATGCGAGAAGAAATGAAGTAGAATTATGGACAATCCGGCACCGAAATTCAGACCCGCTCAGACAAACACTATTTAATCGGAGTGCATGAGACAACTGAATGAAAGGAGGTGGGTACACGTCAACTCGCTGTCAGAGAAGAGGGCAAGAAAGTGCAACTAGTATTGGAGTATCAATACTGCAGAAAGGAGTATTGGAATCATTTCAGATATTTCAGTATCAATACATATCGAAATATCAATATTTTTAGTGTGCACAGCGCAATCTCTGATCCTGTGTGTGCTTTTGTGGTTTAAGTGTGCCACAAAAGTCCTGAAAAGTGAAGCCAAAGCAATTTCATCGACCCGTGGTGGCTGGCTGCAGTGTAGGTCATAAACCCCGCCCTCTCCATGCAATCAAATGGGACACACGCGCCAAACTAAAAAATCCAATTACACTTCAAATACATTTTTTCCAAAGATGGTTTGTCATTTTAGTTGGGTCTAATCACGCAGACACATGTTCAAGTGTTCTTTTTCCTAATTTGTTTGGTTTTAGTTAGATAGTTGAGGCTATAAAAACATGGTGTATTGTCATGATTGACAGCTGTGCTTGTGATTGAGTCTGCGGGAGTTTGGGCAAGACCTTGATGCTGCGGCTCCACCTCAGAATCACTACTGCACAGACTCAGCCTCCGAATGATGTAATCAACTACGACTGTCACTAGGACGTTTTGGCTTCATTTTTCTACGGTGAAAGGAAGTGGAGAGATGCGCTGTCCTTTTTTTTTTTTTTTTTTTTTTTTTTTTTTTTTCCTCCAGTCCATGGGTTGTTTCAATAAAGGCAGTGCATTAATGTATAACGGTGATTAAACTGACTGGAACTACCTGTGCATTCATGTATTCAGACAGACCATGGTATGAATTCAGAAAATGAGCAAAGAACACTTGTTGTTATAAAATTTTATTTTCATATTTTATAATGTGTAGTTTGTTGTTTTCAGCAAAAAGATCCTCCAGCAGCTGTTGGTTTGTGTTTCAGGTGCTTCTTCTGCTGAACGAGATGAAGTGAAGACGGTGAAGGAGGGAGAATCTGTCACTTTAGATCGTGGTGTAATGAAAATCCCAAATTATGTGATCACATGGTATTTTAAAGACACTCTCATCGCTGAAACCACTGAAGATCAGAGTAAGATCTGTACAGATGTTCAGTGTAATGATGATACCGAGAAATTCAGAGACAGACTGAAGCTGGATCATCAGACTGGATCTCTGACCATCACAAACATCAGAATCACAGATGAAGGACTCTATAAACTACAGATCAGCAGCAGCAGCAGCAGCTTCAGTATTAGAAGGTTTAAGAGCTTCAGTGTTTCTGTTACAGGTGAGTGTCATTTAGTTTGTCAGGGCATTTTAAATACAGTGCCTTTAATTGTGGACAGTTTTGACTATTTTGATGAATGTTATTAACCTGCACAGTGCACAAAATCAGTTTTCCTGTAAACATTGATGTTTCCTGTTGAGCTCAAAGTGGTCTGATGTTGTTTTGGCTCCTGTTCCTCAAAACCCCACCATTTATCAGTTATGAACAAAATGAACAAAACAGAAAGTTGTAAATATCAGTCAGAACCATCAGTAAAATTTATATGACGATCTGTCTTTATTTGTTTCAGATTCAGGTCTGTCTTCAGCTGCTGTAGTAGGAATAGTTGTTGTTCTTCTGGTGGCTGCTGCTGTAACTGCTGGTGTGATTTACTGCCGCGAGCGTAAAAGAAGTGAGTATACAGCTGATTTTACAAAAGAGATGATATGAATATGAAGATATGATTATATATGAAAATTAGTTTTTGTTGTAATTGGCCAAAGTCATCTGTGTTTATTTGAGTTTGTCTTTATTGTTCAAACAGGCAACAGGGGGCCGGAAAATCACATCCAGGTAAAATGAAACGATTCTGATTTGTGAGATCTGAAAGTAGTGTGCGTCTGTTTGAATGTGTTTTCAGTGTGTGTGTGTGTGTTTGTGTTTTGAAAGTAGTGGCATGAATATATTTTTGTGATTGTAAGTAATTCTGTTAATTTATATTATTTTACGTGAATTATTTTACTGCTTTAGAGTCAGGGTTTAAAATAAAGGTTTCATTTTTGTCCTTAGTTTATCACCACCAAAACAGTTTGGTGAGTGCAAAAAGAAAAACCCTAATTGAATAAACTAAATTATAATAAAATAATAATACAAATTAAAACATTATAAAAACAAAAATTGCAACTTTATTTAGAGCAAGTGTCTTGTCTTGTCAGTCTAGTTAAAGTATTTTAGATGAGGAAGAAAGATGAACGTTTTTGCCTTGCAAAATCAAAAGTTCACTGTTTGAAATCACATTCAACGTTTTGCTTTAGTCATTTTATAAAACACTCAAATTCTTTATGAGTACTTTCATTATTTTAATCAAAAAGTATCAGAAATTCTGACATTGAAACATTGTACTACAGTATTAAGTCAAATATTCAGGAAAAGGAAAGCACAGATTCCTTTTTTTTCTGTTTGTGTGACTGAATCATCAATCCTGTTCATTTCTTTTACCTTCTGTGAATCTGTTCTCTTACAGGAGAATGGTGAATACTCACCTGTTAGTCAGAATGGGGATCCTGCTAACAGAACATCCCATAATTTGACTGAGATTGCTTTTAAGACATGAATGTAACATTTATTATTATTTTGTTACATTTATTTAATGGGTCACTGAAGAGAAGATGGGTTCTGAGAGGAGGATCAAACTGCCTGAAACACTCATGTTAGCCTTATTATTTTCAAAAAAGACAGTTAAGCATTAAACCAGCAATAAAGTTTTAAGAAAAGCAGCACTTTACCAGCAATAGAACAGCAAGGCCTAGTTTCATTGACGGGGCTTGGATAAAGCCAGGATTAGACCTTAATTCAACTTTTATAAATGTGCCTTTAGTAAAAAAAACAAAACAAAACAAAAAAAAAAAAACAGGTGTGCATCTCGAGATGAAAACATATTTGCACTGACATATTTTAAGATATTTCAGTGCAAGATGCTTTCAGTTAAAACAGAAACATGAATTTTAGTCCGAGACTAGCTTAAGCCTTGTCTGTGAAACCGGGGGATAGTGTTTGATGCGTTCCAGTTTGTAGAGATTTATTTAAGCTGCTGAAGTGATCCAGACAGGAACAGTGAGAAATGTTTTTTTTTTCCCCATTTGCACTGATCTGTTTTGACACATTGGTTATTTTGTCCCGTCTGTGTACACACTCTTGTAACTGACTGTTCTACCTTTCCAAGATGGCCATCATAATCAAGCAGTGAATTAGACTACTAGTATAGCCACAGATGATCTTGTACTGTAAGACACAAGTGCTCTTCACAAATACTGTTGAGTCTGAAACAAACGACATGCACATTTGATTTTTTTTTTTTTTTATCATAATCTTCAGATGTTTATCACTGTTGAAATGTGCACAAATGAAACCTTGTTTATTTGTACTTTTAAGTGAATCACAATAGAGTTACAATGTCTTGCTTAACATTGTATTTGTGATATTAGCTGTGTAAATAATTTTTGCATTTCATGTGAGGAGGAAGAATATTATAATAGAATGTAGGGGTGTACCGATTTATCGCAGTACGATATTTCGCAATGCAAAAATATTACGATATGCATCGTAGAGTGATGGCGATGCTTTTACGATATGACGGCAGTCTAATCTTATTGGTTGAGATGCCAACGTGACCTACTCTGCAAGGTGGGAGTGAGAGAAACCGGTTGTCACCGCATATAAATGGTGTGTCTCAATCAGCTCTCTAGTTCAGTAAGTGTTTCGGGCACACATTGAATCTTGCAAGCAGGTTTAAACGTTTCTCGCGTCAGTCTCTTGCTTGGTCGCGTGAGAAAAGTTGTGGCTTTCCTTTACCGCAGTGCCACAGCAACAGCTGTGCTCACAGAAAAGCAAAAGATGCTTGCGATGCTTTGCTTTAAGAAGTTCCGCGGGGCCGTTCACATATTGCGTCTTTTCCGCATGCAAGTCAGTTATTTCAAATGTAGCCGGGCGGCAGGCGCGCTCATAATGGGATCAACGCGGTCGCGACGCGCATCCGGTGCGTTTTCCAGGCGCATCGAGATGAACAATTCTCAACTTTTCAGAATGCCACAAGCGCACCGCAGGTCGTGTGACAAGAATCAACCGATCAGCTATGGCCTTTCCTAACAAAACATCAAAAGCTCAGCCGAACAGCTGATCATAGCTGTACAGGGTGGTTTTTATATATTATCTCCATAAATATATCTAGTAGTAAAGCTAATGCAAGGGCTAGAAATCATTTATCCTTTGCAGAAACTTCCTGATCCTCTTCGAGAGTGCAGTTCATGGTTGCATAGCAACGACCGATACCAATGGAGTGCTTTGGAAAGAAGGAGAAGCGGTGCGGTCGCGCCTTCCACGCGTTTTTAGACGCGATATGTGAACGGCCCCTATTCATAATTCTAAGTTCATGTTAAATTTAACATTCTTTTTCAGTGACAGACAGCCCTATTCAACTGTTAATTTGAATACAGAAGGTTTTTATTAAACCTAGAAATGTGATCTTGTATGTACAACAAGGAAAATGAATAAATAAATGAATAAATCTTGTTTGAATTTCAGTTTCATTTTGTTCAAAATATCGTGATACGTATCGTATCGTGAACTCCGTATCAAGATACGTACCGTATCGTGAGCTGAGCGTATCGTTACACCCCTAATAGAATGTTATCACTGTGTGATAGAGATGATTCTCCTCAGTTTTAATGTTTTATTTGGTGTAAGACTAATGCCAGACTGTCTGGACTGAGAAAGGGCTACTCGTTGAGAAAACAAAGGAAATTAACATTCGAACTCTCTCTTGCAAATTAGCATCCCCATTTGAGACGCAATCAGATTGAGTCAATCACACTTCAGTATTGCCTTAATCTACATTTCCTTTCCTTCACCCCCTCCCCCATTTCTTCTCTCTACATGCAAAGATGACCTGAAATTCACCCCAAATCTATATGGTTTAATGTGAACAGTTATCATACAACATTATACATGTTTGGTATCATTTGAAATGTCTCAGTGTGACTGGTACAAAGGTCTCATTCCCACAGAAGTAAACCAGAAGGTAATAGAGGTTTGAAGATTTTAGAGATATTTTGCTCTCTGTAATGGGTGTGTCCACCTTCACAGGGTCTTTCATGCAAATGGCCTTCTGTCCCCAAAAGGTGTAAACTACTCAGTCTGGGACCCTGATTAATGCAAATTCCCATTGAGAACTCATGTTTCCATTTGAAAGAAGTTTCAGTCTAGGTCTGGGTATTTAAAGAGATGTTGCAGGAGACTCAGGGGTCGATCCTGTGCAGATGAGCCCACATTGCTGAGTGTCTGAAGGACATTTTTCCAATGTCAGGTATTCATCTTTTACTCTGTTTCTGAGCATTTGATGTTTGTATTGATCATCTTTGAGATTATTATGTAATTGGCATACATTTACCTGACTAATAAATTGTTACATTTGACTTTATTCTGACTTACTCTGAAATTATTGGCTCTAGTAGATTACGTTGAGTCCATAACCCCACAAATCTACGCTCAGGTTAGTAACGGACTAAAGTACAGTTTAGGTGGAGCAGTGGGGCACACCAGCTGATATTTTAGAGCTCCGACTAACACATTGGCATTAGTTATGTATACTTAGACTGTGTAGGCTAATAATGGGTTTTTTCCTTTTAGAGCAACAGAGTGTTGCTAGATCAGTCTAAACAGGGTGGGCCTCAACCTCTGGTTATGGTGAGATTATTCTTACTAAGTGTCTGTGGGTAAACCACTGTGTGATTATGTAAAGTTACCAATAGAGGAAGCTAAATTGGTCAGCCTGATCTTATGGTAATGGTCATCCTGGCCCCTGGTTAAAGTAATCTTACCTTAATTCGGTGTGTTCAGATCTATGGGGACTAAATAAACGTATTCTAGAATGAGCAAAGTGGGTACGGCCTCTAGAATATTAGTCATCGCCTCTGTCTAATGACCAAGACTGACGAGATTGTGCGTATGAGATCGTATGCCCGGCCGGTGCGAGACTCAAAGCGTTATAGGAATCCGAATGAAGGAGTACAATAAGACTAAAGAATTAAATTGAGTAATCAAATGTATAGCTAAATTGTTATAAATGACCAATAATCAGTAGACATTCTAAACTAAATTCGAGGTCATAATAAAATTGAGTCAGATAAAAGTTTACTTGGAATTAAACTACTTTGCCACACTGAAAAGACCGAATGCGCAAGAAACCTTTCCCGTCCTGTGGGAAACCGCCGTTGGGCCGATTGGGCGGGCCTTACATTGGTCAGTCTGGTTTCTCCCTTGGAGAGCTGCAAACAGGAGTTTATCAAGTGCTTTTGACAACAATCTTAGTCCAATTCCAATGCAAATATTGTCATGTCAAAGCTAAAATACTGTCTTTTGCCAGTCTCCGCACAAAATCCTGTACAATAAATCTTACCATTATGTAAATTAAGAACTGGACATTGATGTTTTCATTTCATAAACATGAAATGTTTATAATGGTTTACATTTATATGAGATATAATTAAAAATCGCATGCCTGCAATGAGCAGAGTATTTTTTAGAGTCTTTCTTTAACTGCATCAGCCAGCATTGAATTTGAGCCTATGTAAACACTATTTTCTCAATGAAACAAGGTAATTAACTGGAAATATATTTGTATGTTTATATGATAAATGCCATTTAAAAACATTTTCACTTTTAATAATAACTGGATTCTTTGAATGGTGAATTCCTAGTCAGGTCACTAGATGACGCTCTAATACAGTATTGCCTTAATTCTTTGTGGCATAGATTTAACAAGGTGCTGGAAACATTCCTCAGAGATGTTGCTCCATGTTGACATAATAATATCACACAGTTGCTGCAGATTTGTCAGCTGCACATCCTCCATGATGTGAATCTGTTCCCTCACATCCCAAAGCTGCTCTACTGGACTGAGTGATCCTGTGTGAATTGTATCCTCAGATTGTTGTTCTTAGTGGACAGGAGTGGCACCAGTGTGTCTTCTGCTTCTGTAGATCATCTGCTTCAAGGTTGGTTGTGTTGTGTTCAGAGATCAAGAGTTTCTGAAAAAAACTCAAACCAGCCCATCTAACACCAACCATGCCACGTTCAAAGTCACTTAAATCACCTTTCTTCCCCATTCTGATGCTCCATTTGAACTTCAGCAGATCGTCTTGACCACATCTACATGTCTGAATGCATTGAGTTGCTGCCATGTGATTGACTGATTAGATATTTGTGTTAACGAGAGTTGAACAGGTGTACTGTACCTGATAAAGTGGCCAGTGAGTGTATAAAATATCAGACAATTTATAACAAGGACACATTGTGTGGGATATGTTCTTGCAAACAAACAAATAAATGGGAAACAACCAGCAAACATTAACAATTAGAATTATTAGTACAATTATGGTAATGTGATATCAGACACCACTGTAAAAATAAATGACAACAAAATTTTACACTATAGTTCAGCAGCAGTTCTAGGACTGCATTTCTAGTTTTTTGTGACAGCACCACCAATTCTACTCCAACAGAGGAGACCTGATTCAAACTTCAAACAACAGATGCAAAGACTTGGCTCGTGATTCATTTTTATGCTTAATGCAAAAAGAAATCTGATGAAACCTGAGCAGATCTAAATGTAATGCTGCAATCATCACTTTTCATTTCATTTCCACAGTTCATTTTAATTGCAACAGCCACAGATTTAGTAAAATTGAGCAGGGGCATGTTTTTTTGCCCCCTTATTTTTGGGTGGCATATATGCCCCAAGCGCATTCGAAAGGAAACACATTAACAATGCAAATACTGGAAATCAGAAAAATCAGAAAAAAGTTTTTTTTTTTATCAAACTGATTTGAATTTATTTAAACTAAATTTTGACAATTTATGTTTTTCTTTTGGACAGCAGCACTGTTGTGCCATAATTTCTTACTTTTAGATAATTTCCCTACAAAACCAATGAAAATGAAAAAAATTACAACATCCATCAAACACTGGCATGCTATCATAAATATTACAACAGTACATCATACATTAGATTTATTCTTAGAATAATTTCCTTAAAATAATTCTGCCATAAATTAATATGTTGCTTAAATGAGGGATTTCTATATGTACATTTCTGAAATTACATAATTTGGAAACAGTCACATCTGATAACAGATTACTCTAAATTGTAGCCCAGGTGAAAAAATACTATAGTAAATACTATAGTGTTTTGAACCATACTATAGTAAATATAGTATACTGTATATATTATAGTATTTAATTATAGTATTATAGTATACAGCATACTGTAGTATTAACTATCGTTAACTGATACACTAATAAATACTGTAGTACTTTAGTTTTTACTTTACTGTAGTGTATATTGTAGTATAATATTGTAGAAAACTTAGTACCGTATTGGGTAAAGTAATTTGTTTATATTACTATAGTTGTTACCACAGCAAGTATAGAATTACCGCAACAAATTAATTCAAGTATGTGACTATGGTTCAAAAACACTATAGTATTTACTTTAAATTTAGTATTTTTTTCACCTGGGAGCTGACATGCATTCTCTGTAAAGCTGCTTTGAAATGATATGTATTGTGAAAATCGCTATATAAATAAATGTGACTTGACATTGACAAAAAAACAAAAAACAGGATATGATCTTTATTTAAAAAGGTGTGAGATCCAAGAATAGTTCTTCTTAGAACTAACTTCTGCCTCTCAAGCTGGAAATAATGATTGAAAGTAGCAGATCTTATCTGCTTGATCAATGCACGAGTGTATAAGGTCATGTTGCATAAGCACACAAAGTATATGATATCTTCATATTTCACAGTAATATCACTGTTTGATTTAAGACATTATCTTTGTGAAACACAAGCTCAGTATTTTGTAGTAAAGTGTTTTTGTTCTGTAGAGCAGAAGTCAAACGGTTTCATGTGAACAGCAATGGAAAAAACCTTTCAACCACACTCTTCACACAGACACACTATTGACACCTCAAACACACACCTCAAACAAACTGACATCAAACACAAACCTACAGCAGTAGATACATTCTCATGAACAATGTCCAACAGAACAAATAATGTCTGTTTAGATGTAAATAAATGAATAAAGCAGGGTCTCCACTCCTTTAGATGAATGTTTTACATCTATGTTTTGTACTTTGAGATTTATACATGGTCTCTTTAATACAGACAAGGTGATACAGAGCCCATAAAGAGACAAGTTGATAGAAAAAAAATATGAGATGCAAGGAAAAACGTCTCAGGTTACAGATGTAACCCTGGTTCCCTGAGTAGGGAACGAGACGCTGCGTGGCAACGCATTGGGAACCTTCTGCGTGATGTCGTCACTGAAGCACTCATGTATCTAACCAATCGCGTAGCGAGACGTCAGAGACGGGTGACGTCACGGACCAGGAAACTATAAAGCATACCCGGATGCAGAGAACGCTAGCTTCTGGGATAAGTCTGAAGCAAGCACTCGCAAGTATGCAGGGGGTACGGCAAGAGACGCAGCGTCTTGTTCCCTACTCAGGGAACCAGGGTTACATCTGTAACCTGAGACGTTCCCTTTCGTGGGAACTGTCGACGCTGCGTGGCAACGCATTGGGAACGCAATCCCAACTGTGCCGTAGCTTCAAATACTTGCCAATGTTAGTGACAAAATAGAAGACCCCGGAGTGGGGCCAACATCAAGGGTATAAACCCTGATAAATGTGTGCTGGCATGACCATCCAGCTGCATCACAGATACCATTAATGGATATTCCAGACATCAGAGCCTTTGATGCCGCCATACCCCTAGTGAAATGGGCGCGAACAGCCAATGGAGAGGGCTGTCCAGCCGATTCATATGCAAGTGAGATGGCCTCAACCACCCACTTGCTCATCTTCTGCTTAGATGCTGGGCCCCCTTTCTTAGGGGACTCATAACAGACAAACAATTGGTCTGATTTTCGCCACAGGGCAGCTCTGTGGGCATAAGCATCCAAAGCCCTCAACGGGCAGAGCAGATTCAGTTTTTCCTGATCCGAAGACTCAAAGGGAGGAGGATAGAAGGCCTGGAGTACAATGGGACCTGGGACATTGGTGGGGACCCTGGCACATAGCCAGGTCTAGCGTGAAGGAATGCTTTCACCATCCCGCCGTCATGTTGTCCGTACGGACCAACACGTAGTGGCCCCTCAGGTCTGGGAGTAAGTGTTTCAGTGCTAGAAACACCGCCATCATCTCCAGCCGATTTATGTGCCAGGAAAACTGATGGTCCTCCCATAGACCCTGAGCCGAGCGACCACTCATGATCGCCCCCCCAGCCCGTGAGGGAAACATCTGTCGTAAGCATTACGCGACGACCAGGAGTTCCCAGCACGGGTCCCTGGGACAGGAACCAAGGCTTTTTCCACATGACCCGAGCACGAAGGCATCGCCGTGTGACTTCGATCATGCGAAAAGGATTTCCCCTCAGGGAAAACCCCTTGGTCCTGAGTCACCACTGTAAGGGTCTCATGTGCAGAAGGCCAATAGTAATCACGTTGGACGCAGCTGCCATCAGACCCAACAGTCTCTGAAACTGTTTTACAGTGAGAGTGGTTCGAAGGGAGCCTCAGCTAACCCTTGTAATACCACAGCCAGGTCCCAGGCCAGCCTCAACCTCAGTGTGCCACGGAGGAAGCGAGTAACGAGGGGGTCTCGACCCACCGAGAAGCCACCCTCAAGAGGAGCATGAAAGGCTGAGATAGCCGCGACATAAACCTTCAAGGTTGAAGGCGATAGGCCCTCCGAGAATTTTTCTTGGAGAAATCTTAGCACAAAGCTGATAGGAGAGTGGACAGGGTCCATATTATTCTGTCTGCACCAAGCAGAAAATAAATTCCATTTATAGGAATAAAGCTTCCTCGTGGCGGGAGCTCTGGAGTTAAGGATGGTCTCCACAACCTCAGTTGGAAGACCAGCATCTATGAACCTGGCCCCCTCAGAGGCCAGGCCCATAGCTTCCACAGTTCTGGGCGGGGATGTATTATCGAGCCGCCCGCTTGCGACAGGAGATCCTGTCTGAGGGGAAGCTCCATTGGGGAGCCGTCTAGTAAGGACACTAGGTCCGAGAACCATATTCTGGTTGGCCAGAACGGGGCTACCAGTATTAGGCTGACCCCTTCCCGGCGTACTTTCTCCAGAACTCCCGGGAGCAAGGCGATCGGGGGAAATGCGTACAGACGTAGCCTCGGCCACGTCTGTACCATGGCATCCAGACCCAGAGGTGCTGGATGTGTTAGGGAGTACCAGAGTGGTCACTGGGTTGACTCTCCCGAAGCAAATAGGTCGACTTCCGCTCGACTAAAATTTTCCATAGGAGATCCACCACTTCTGGGTGGAGTCTCCACTCCCCGGGCCTCGGCCCCTGCCTCGACAGGGCGTCTGCTCCCTTTATACCCCGGGATGTAAGCTGCCTTCAGAGAGAGCAGCTTCCCTAGGGACCATAGGGGGATCCGACGGGCCAAGTAGTAAAGTTGGCGAGACCGCAGACCCCCTGATGGTTTATATATGAGACCACCACGTGTTGTCCGTGCGGACCAACACGTGATGGCCTCTCAGGTCTGGGAGAAAGTGTTTTAATGCTAGAAACACCGCCATCATCTCCAGCCGATTTATGTGCCAGGAGAGTTGATGGACCTCCCATAGAGCCTGAGCTGAGCGACCACTCATGATCGCCCCCCAGCCCGTGAGGGAAGCATCTGTCGTAAGCATTACACGACGACCAGAAGTCCCCAGCACGGGTCCCTGGGACAGGAACCAGGGATCTTTCCACATGGCCAGAGCACGAAGGCATCGCCGCGTGACTTTGATCATGCGAAAAGGATTTCCCCTCGGGGAAAATCCCCTGGTCCTGAGCCACCACTGTAAGGGTCTCATGTGCAGAAGGCCAAAAGGTATGACGTTGGACGCAGCTGCCATCAGACCCAACAGTTTCTGGAACTGTTTTACAGTGAGTGACTGGCCTAACTTCACCCCTTTCATAGCCATAAGAATGGCACTCACCCGAGCGGGAGACAAATGTGCCCGCATCGTGGTGGAGTCCCACACTACACCCAGATAGTTGGTGGATTGAGCTGGAACTAGCACACTCTTCTTGGCATTGAGCCTCAGCCCAAGCCTCTTCATATGGGACAGAACAGCATCTCGATGCTGAACTGCTAGTTGCTCTGATTGAGCTAGAATCACTTTCTATGTAATTCAGTACACGGATGCCCTGGAGTCTCAGTGGAGCCAGCACTGCATCCACGCACTTCGTGAATGTGCGGGGTGATAATAACAGGCCGAAAGGAAGAACCCTGTATTGGTAAGCTTTGCCCCCGAAAGCAAACCTGAGGAACTTCCTGTGAGAAGGATGGATGGACACCTGAAAGTACGCCTCTCTCAGGTCTATCGCCACAAACCAGTCCTCGGACCTGATCTGTGGGATAATCTGTTTAAGGGTAAGCATCTTGAATTTGAGCTTTCATATTGAGCGATTTAACACATGTAAATCTATGATAGGACACATCCTTCTTTGGAACAATGAAGTAGCGGCTGTAGAAGCCTGACAGCTTGCTGGGAGGAGAAACCCTTTCTATAGCTCCTTTTCGCAAGAGTGTCATAACCTCTTGTTCCATAACCAGAGACTGCTCGGGGGTCACCACTATGGGAAAGACCCCATTGAATCTGGGTGGGCGAGACCCTGTAACCCTTTTCTATGAAGAGCAGCACCCATTTTGATATATTCGGTAGAAGTTTCCATTCTGCCATAAAATTTACTAAGGGAACCAGTCTCTCCAGACTGGCCTCTGGTGTTTTTGAGCACTTGATTCGACGTTCTGGAGCGGCGCACCGGCAGAAAATAGACGAATCAAGTCATGACCGGCTCTCCTCGGAGGGTCGGTGGAGACCGCTGCGCCCTGACGCACACTGGGTGGCAGGGTTAGCATAACGGGCCCCTGAGGGCACCAAAGGGGGATGGGTGTCAGATATTCTAACACCGGACCCCCTCCGGAGGGGGCTGCCCTCATGGATCCTGGCCCACAGATGTCAGGACCTCTTTGAAGCCTTCTTGGTGATAATAACAGTCCGCAGATCTGTCTTACTTCACAAAGACTTCAGCTGTGTCACCTGTCCCGGTCCCCAAGCTTTCTGCGGGGGAGCAAGGGTGGTGACACACTTTTCCTTTAAATTCCTCAGAATTTAATGTATTCAATATTTAATTTAATCCTTAAATTAAATGCAGCCCAAAACAGTCAAAAATGACAGGCTGAATATATTAGAATACAAAGAGAATTATAGCTCGTAATAGTTTGCAAGGTATTATAGGGAAAGAGAGAAAGGGAAACTCCCGTCTGCTCAGTTCCCTCCAGATATATATAAACACATTATATACAATATATACTACGTGCACGCAATCTATGCGCAGCCTCGGCAAACGCAAGATCCGAGCGAGCCGTATATTTTTTTTGTTGCACACTTAATCTACGCGCTGCCTCGGCAAACGCGAGATTCGAGCTATATATTCCTTATTGCAGGCTTAATCCACGCGCTGCCTCGGCAAACGCGAGATCTAAGCCTCGTGTTAGACTTTTATTCCCTCGAGAATAAAGCCAACAGGAGTGGAGATAAAAACTCCCACTAGTGCATTTCTTTCTTTACACTCCGGGACATTTTTATGAATGAACCGTCAGCTGCTTTGTTTTTGAACTGACGTGCATGCTCCACTCCCTAACACGATGTGTGTGAGGTGGCGAGTCCTCAGATCGATATCACAATATCCACCTCCTCAGAGCTGGGCATGTGAAATACCGGTGCCTCAACCCGGGGAAGAAACCGCAGAGCGTGCTTCCACCTGGGAGACGGCACTGAACCTGGCAGGTAAGGGCAGAGAAAGGGCAGCGCCCGTCTCTAACCCCTCTGTCAGATCCATTTGTGAACCCCACGAATGGCTTCTTTTTCGCGATCCGCGGGGAACACTGGAACAGTATTCTGAGAGCGAATTTCTTTTTTATAGTGCACACAGACGGCTCCCTCGAGAGCTGCCCGGGCTTACTCAACTCCCATCCAACTGCTGTTTCTCGCCATAATACGTGTCTTTTTTATAAATATATATGGATTGGTGTGAGATACTCTTGTCCTCAGACAAAGATATCGTGACTTGTTTATATGAAATAAGACAAACAACACCAAATAAGACACACGATAACATAGAGTGCTTGCTGAAGACACAGAAGCTAGCGTTCTCTGCATCCGGGTATGCTTTATAGTTTCCTGGTCCGTGACGTCACCCGTCTCTGACGTCTCGCTACGCGATTGGTTAGATACATGAGTGCTTCAGTGACGACATCACGCAGAAGGTTCCCAATGCGTTGCCACGCAGCGTCGACAGTTCCCACGAAAGGGAAATATAGTTTTAAAAACAAATTATAGTTTTCTAAGCAAACACAATGTTTCTCTGGGAAACGCAATAATTTTGAGAGAGAATGCAGAAGCAAATTTTTCCCCCTCCCCGCTCAATTTTTTTTAACCATCACCATGTCCCTTTAGGGGCTCCTTACTTTCAGTTGAAACATAAAAGGAGGTTCCTGAAAGTGATCAAACAGTTTTTTCTTGTACTTATAAAAATATTGAAGTTTGATCATCATCTCATGGTGAGAGGCGCATAATTCATGTGATCCTCCTCTTTTACTTTCTGTAAAAAAAACAAACAAAAAAAATAGCTTAAAAGATATATTAATAAAAAATGTGACAGGTTCAATCTGAAGATTGATTGAGGCCTATAGCTTTTTTCTAATAACATTAATCAGCATGAAATAAATCTCCCTCCTACGGCCGAGCTAACATAAAACAGCTTCAGGACACAACATCAAACATCTATCAGTGGTTCTCGACTGGTTTTGCCAGTGGTCATTTGTGCATGTTCCTTTGATTAAAACAGCGGTCAGTCGCTTGCCTGACTACAGTAGTGTATTCACAGAGATTATGCTCCTATCTAGGAGCGCTGCATGCTTTGACAGATGACAGGTCAAGTGAACCTGAATTTAGGATCCAAGAGCTTTATCAGAAGTTTAAGGTTTGATGAACAACATGCATTTTAATCTAAATCTACCTGCATTTTTTCAGTTTATGTTTTTCATTTTAGTTAAAATAAATAAAAGGTTGTGGGCAGCTATAGCATAATAATAATAATAATAATAATAATAATAATAATAATAATAATGTTAGGTTTTTGCTCCTAATTCGTGCCTCATCCCAGACCTCTTATTTGGCAATTGAATGAGCAATCACTCAGCGCTGAGGGAGAATATAGTCTCATTTTATTGATAAGAAAAGAGAGAATATATAGAAAGAGTACAAGGGGTGTAGTATAGTTTCAGCCAATGAGAAAGAGAATACATCATATAGATCATGTTATAGGAATGTGATACATATAGAAAAACAAGTCTAAATATGGTCATCTATTGGTCAGGTACCCATGAGGTCCCTTAGCATCCCAAGGACCTTCTCCTAAGCAGGGACCATTCCCTGTTTCACATTTACTCCTAGTAGAGCCTTATATGGAAATGGTTCTGGTACATAGAAAACCATATGTTTAAAACATAGTATACAACTTTGACAGAGGAAAAAAAAAGGAGCCTCAGTCCACATACTTCCAATGCTGAGACCAACATAACATCTATCAATTGCCCCTTTTGGCAATAAAATTGCCACACCCAAGTCTCAGCATTACTTTTCTCATATCCAAATATAATCACTTTCTTTACTTTCAAAATCATAACATTCTTCAGCAAACATTTCCTTCATTTTCCTTCAAAATTATTAACATTTAACAGGTCTATTCATCAAAGCATATTGAGAGGATACAAAGTTGTTCATGGCACGATTAATCAAAGCTCTAATAAATGGAATGATACAACAGATAATAAATCCCATAATTAATAGGATCACACCTATAGGAATCAAAGCAGATACAAGCATTTGTTGCCATCCTGTGAGCCATGCTAAGAACCCACTTTGATTATCAGTAACTTCTCGTTCTTGTAATTCTTGAGCAATTCTAGTCATATTTTTTAAACCCTCTGAAATTAAATGACCATCTGCATCATTCTCAGGGATATAAGTACAACAAGAGGTACCAACAATAACACAAACTCCTCCTCCTGCCGCGGTTAATTGATCTAAAACTAGCCTGTTTTGCAGGGCAGTTAAACGGAGCCCTCGGAGTTCCTGTTGAACACCAGCCAATGTGTCTCTTGTAGTATTGATAAATGAAATTAGCTCATATCTTGTAACCTCAACTTCAATTTGAAGACTAGAGACACCTATTCCTGGAAACACTGCTTCAAAGAATCTTTCAGTACCAGTCCAGAGTCGATGTTGCTTTGGTACTGGATTATCTCTACTCAAACTACTAGTTGAACCGCGACTAGAGAGGGAGCGTTTCTTTTTCTGTTTTTGTTTTGTCATAACGTGAGGTTTGTGTGGTCTAATAACCATGGAATATTCTTCCAAAGTTACTAGAGCACATCTTCCACTCCAATCTTCTGGAAGAGTAGTGTAGACTTTATGTCCACACAGCCAAAACCAATCTTTTACAGCTCTAGTTCCCCGTGAAGCAGGAGCATATCTGTAGCAATTTTGACCTGGCACAAGTGCACAATATTTAGAACACACATCTTGAATAAAAGGATTAGCCCATCCATAAGCAATCATAGTAGATATAGGATGTGGTGTTCCTTTAGAACACTCAGTCATATTAGCTTTTGGATAATGCAAAATACACCTCATACAACAAGACATATTTTCTATCTCACAATGATGGTATGTTCGATTACATTTACTTTTAGGAATTACCCCCAGTCTCACTGTTCCAGTTTCTCTTTCCATACATAACAGTGAGTCTGGAATAGAGCCAATGGTTGTCACTTTAGCATGTACTTGCGTTGCAAGCATCATTATTCTACTTTTTCCACAACTCCATATTGCACTTCTATTTGGAGCCATCATTCCAGTAATGCTAACAAAAATAGGGCATTCTAATTCTTCTTCTGTCCTTGGTGATTTAACCTCTACATGTGGTCCAGAAGCACTATGTGGCATTTTGGTGCAAACATAACAGTCACCTGTTTTTCCTTCAGATTTGGCAGTGTAGTTGGCTAATCTCCACCACATGTTAGCTGCGAAGGCATGTGGTTCTTCTTCATAATGTACCCAAGTTTCATTACCAGTGCTAACAGCAGCTTGTATGTGAATAAACACATTTGTCAGCACAACCAGGTAAAATGTCAATTTAGCAATCATGGCTAGAGAGCTTCAATGATAATTATTGCTGGTTTTAGATCTCTAGCAATCTCTTTCTTCTTCTCCTCGTTGAACGTCTTGGTTCACCTTCCTTCGGATCTTTCCTTGGCTCACTGGCTTCCTTCTCCTCATTGACCAGAACGTTCCCCTGGGATGGAGCTGCTTTCAGTCGACTGGCATGGATCCACTGCGGCTGGAAGTCAGTCAGCACTCCTGTTCTCGTCACAGCAATCACCGTGGCGGGCCCCAGATATTTCGGCTCACCCAGTTTTGTGGGCTTCAGACACTTTATCAGCACCTGTTGTCCTGGAATGAAAGGATGAGTGGGTTTTTCTGCAGGAAGAGGGAGAGAGAGAGACACATCACCATTGATGCTATTCAAAGTTTTAATTAGGGAATCCACATAATCCGTGATGATCACCTCCGTGTCACCTGTGGAAAAATTGCCAGCGCGACCTCTGACCCATGGGGTCGGGAAAGGTCTACCCATAAGGATTTCAAACGGAGACATCTTTGTTGTTGCTGATGGTGACATTCTAATTTCTGTCAATACGGCAGGCAGCAGATCAACCCAATTTCTGCCTGTATCAAGACACGCTTTATTAAGACGATCTTTGATAACCCTATTCATGTTCTCAACTTGTCCACTAGATGGAGCATGAAATGGGATATGTAATCTCCAGGTAATATTAAGCTCTTTGGCTAACAACTGCGTGACTTTGGAAGTGAACGGTGTTCCATTATCACTATCGATAACCATTGGTATACCAAAACGCGGTATAATGTCCTTAGCCAGAACTTTAACTACCGTCTGTGCATTTTCTTTTCCACACGGAAAAGCTTCAGGCCATTTAGAAAATCTGTCAACAATCACAAGCAAATATTTATTATTTCCGCAAGGAGGCATATGCGTAAAATCAATTTGCAAGTGTTGGAATGGTAGCTCAGGATGTGGTAAAGCGTCATGTTTAGTTGCCTTGTGCTTGTTAGTTTGAGCACACACCAGACAAGCATCCAATATCAACAGAGTATTTCTTTGAATATTTGCTATGCAATAAGATCGATTCAACATTTGTATCACTTTCTTTTTTGACACATGTGATACACCATGATAATGTCTACATAGCATAACAATCGCAGATGCAGGTAATGCAAGTCTACCCTGTTTGTCTCTCAAGATTCCAACTTGATCTGGTTTTACTTCATTGTCTGACCAGTAAGTCAAATCAGCCTGCGTAGGGTTAGCTTGTAATATTTTAATGTCCAAATCATTAGTCAATAATGAATTCATCATAGGCACATCTGTGCCCCTTTCGCTTACATGTGGACTTAACATTACTTCTTTAGCAGCCCATTTCGCTACTTCATCTACAAATCTATTTCCTTTGGCTTCATCTGTTTCTCCTGACGTATGTCCTGCTACTTTAATAACAGCGAGTTTTGATGGTTGTTGTGCTGCATTAATGAGCTCCGCTACAATACTATGGTGAGCAATTGGCTTTCCATCTGAGGTTTTAAAATTTCTTTCTTCCCACAATTTAGCAAAATCATGTACTATGCTATACGCATATTTAGAGTCAGTGTATATATTAACACACTGATCTTTTGCCAATTGACAAGCTCTCGTTAAAGCAATTAATTCTGCAACTTGCGCTGACTTGTATAGCAAAGAGTATGCCTCAATTACACGATCAGGTAATTCAACAATAGCATACCCACACAAGTATACATTATCATTTGGCTTGAAACAGGATCCATCAATATACCAATTCTTCCCCTCCTCCAGGACAGATGCAGAAACATCTGGCCTGCAGGCAGTCGAAATCTGGATTCTGTCCAGGCACTCGTGGTCATCACTTTCAAATTCACCTTGCGTCAGCAACCTGTGCAAATGTACAGTAGGGCCATGAATAACAGAAGTTGGCTTCAAAATCAAATTAGCAGTAGCTAATAATATAGCCTCATAGCCAGAGCGGCGTTGAGCAGTCATATGTTGAGTAGAAATATTACTCATAATGACTCCTACCTGATGAGAGGTATGCACTATCAATTTATGTGATAACACAATTTTTTCAGCATCTTGCACCATGATCGCCGTGGCAGCCACTGCACGCAAACAAGCAGGAAGTCCCCTGGCTACTGAATCAAGAGTTTTAGACAAATAAGCTATGGGACGAAAAGTACCCCCATGTTCCTGGGCCAGGATTGCGGCGGCTGTACCCCCACTTTCATGCACGTATAAGTGAAAGTCTTGAGAGTAATTTGGGAGGCCGAGTGCAGGAGGTTTCATGAGGGAGGATTTCAAATGTCTGAATGCTTGATCCATCTCAGCTGTCCATGTAATGTCCTCTGTGTCCCCCAGAGTAGCAGTTCGTAGGACTTTATCATACATGGAACAGTTGGGCACCCATATTCGGCAATAATTAACTAGTCCCAGGAAGCTTTGCATCTGCTTCCGTGTCGATGGGTGCTTGAAAGTAGCAATAGCTTTCACTCTGTCAGCAGATAATTGCACTTTGCCCTGTGACAGTTCATGTCCAAGGTACTCGACCCTCCTCTGTACCCACTGTAGTTTCTCTCTTGATGCTTTGAAACCAGCCTCTGCCAAAATATTGCAGACAATTTTAGAGGCAGCAGCACACATGTCCTCAGTTGCACCAGTGATGAGGATGTCATCTGCATATTGAAGCAGACAGGTGTTTGGAGGAAGTTTGGCATTTTTCAGCGTTGCGTGCACTACAGCAGAGAAAACAGCCGGAGAATCCCTGAACCCTTGTGGGAGTTTTGTCCACGTTAATTGTGAATTTTCCAAGGTAAAAGCAAACAATGGCTGTGTTTGGCGATCAACAGGAATGCTGAAGAAAGCACTGGAAATATCCAGAACTGTAAAAAATGAATGTTCAGAAGGAATAGAATTAATTATAGGTTGCACATCAGGTACAATAGGAGACAATGGTGTTACTAACTCATTAACTTTTCTCAAATCTTGAGTTAAACGCCAAGAACCATTTGCTTTCTTAATTGGATTAATTGGTGTATTATAAGGTGAATGAGTGTGCACCAGGATGCCTTGAGCCAGTAATTTATCAATAACAGGAAGAATACCCTCCACCTTTTCTTTTGAGAGGGGGTACTGTTTCTGATACACAGGCTTGTCTGTTATTAGTTTAGCAACATAGGGCTGGACATCAATGAATCCTGCGTCATCCTTATGGGCTGCCCACAACTTGGGGTTGACGCCCTCAATTTCCTGTTTGAGCTCAGTTGCAGAATCATCCTCAAGGAGAGCATTTCCTGTATCAATAGTGAGAGAAAAGGCTGCAGGAAAAATAAGTTGTAGAGAGTCAGCATTAAAATTAAGTTGAATACCTAATTTATGTAAGAGATCGCGTCCCAGAAGAGAAAATGGTGAACTCGGTATTATCGCAAAAGCATGCATTTTAAACAGTGATGGGATATCATTAGAAGTAACCGGAAATGTTGGTGTCATTTCACATCTCACAGGTACACCATTGATTCCCACAGAGTTTACATGTTTTCCTGTAATCGAGCCCTCATAGACAAGAGAGGATAACGATGACATCGACGCCCCCGTATCTATGAGAAAAACATAGGGTTTATGGTCAACATTTAATTCAATAAATGGCAAAACAGTTGACACATTCGGATAACTCAAAGAAATCAATGAAAAATTATCAGAAGAGGGCTCAGTCGAACTCAGTCATTGTTGCCAGGAAATGGGATACACTGGATTTTGTCTGTCAGTCTTTGCAGAAGGGAGCGCAAGTGGGGGCTTTTGCTTCAAGCCACCACCAGAGCCCTTCCTCTTCTGCTTTTCTGACCTCTGCCTCAAATCCCAAGCCTTTTTCCTACAGTCACGTTCCAGATGTCCTGGCTTGCCACAATAAAAACAGCGTCTCACATTTCCAAATTGTTGTGGACGAGGATTCACAGCAGCATTCACTTGAAGCATTGCAGGAGCTTTGCCCCTGGAGACATCAAAAGCTCCAGCAGAGGAAAGCTCACGCAAGCGTCGTCCTAATTCATCAACAGAAATGGTAGTAATATTCGGAGTTGTTATACGAATTAACTGCGCAGTGTCTTTGTTCATATTATTTAGGAACGTATTTAAGAACAATGGACAATTTTGTTCAATAGGAATCGCAGATTCCTCAACCCATGCATGTTTAAATCTGTTAAAGAATGCAACAGGGCTTTCACCAGTTCTCTGTTTGGTATTGGCTGCATGCGAGATGTCTTGTTTAGCAGAAGACACTTTTAACAAAAAAGCAGTCAATTGTTTGAAAAAATCTTTAAGTTTACCTGAGCTGGCCCAAATCCAATCACATTCATATGGGGGAAGAGACGTATCAGGTTTCAACTGAGACTGAGAGAGAGAGCTGTCTTGTTTTTTCAACTCTGGACCCTTATCCCAATAAGTTTTCATCTTCATCCAAACTTTATACGCATCTTTCATATAATCAATTGGCCATCCTGGGTCACCCCAAGAACCAAAGATCATATCTTTTGCACCACGCATATCTTCATCTTTAAAAGAACCATCGCGGGGAAACGGATCTAATTGTATTTTCCCTTCTGACCATCCCACGAGATTAGAGAGATAGGGTTCTGTAAAAAACGCTTTATTATTGCGATTCATGAAATCCCTCGGAGTTTCCCCCATCAACGGTCGACTAATCGTTTCACCCATTTAAAACAGCCAACAAAGATCTCTCCTTTGCTTAAAGAAAAGCCTTACAATTTCAGAGAATGGCCAAACAAAATACAAATTAAAGTCTGCAGCTTTATATTAACTTTTTAGTATTTTTGGCAAAAAGAAAAATTTTAAATTCAGTATTATTCATTCAACTGCCAACAAGGACCTGAGGATATCATCATGAAATGGACTAAGAGAGAGAGAAAAATTTTCAACTCAAACTCATCTATTCCCTTCCCACGTATATAATCCGTGAGGATAACACCAAAAAATGAAAGGGTGATCAATCCTCTTTCACTCTTCCCGCATTTATCTAAATACGAGGATATCCACTTTTAACAAATATGAAAAAAGTGCGGCACAAAAAATACAAGGATCAATTTCTCAACAGACAGTAAGATGCACTTAAGCATTTTATTTCTTACCTGTCTGGAGAAATCCCTGACGAGTCCCCAAATTGTTAGGTTTTTGCTCCTAATTCGTGCCTCATCCCAGACCTCTTATTTGGCAATTGAATGAGCAATCACTCAGCGCTGAGGGAGAATATAGTCTCATTTTATTGATAAGAAAAGAGAGAATATATAGAAAGAGTACAAGGGGTGTAGTATAGTTTCAGCCAATGAGAAAGAGAATACATCATATAGATCATGTTATAGGAATGTGATACATATAGAAAAACAAGTCTAAATATGGTCATCTATTGGTCAGGTACCCATGAGGTCCCTTAGCATCCCAAGGACCTTCTCCTAAGCAGGGACCATTCCCTGTTTCACATTTACTCCTAGTAGAGCCTTATATGGAAATGGTTCTGGTACATAGAAAACCATATGTTTAAAACATAGTATACAACTTTGACAGAGGAAAAAAAAAGGAGCCTCAGTCCACATACTTCCAATGCTGAGACCAACATAACATCTATCAAATAATTAATAATAAATGTAATTATATTTAGCCCTATTGCTGGCTAATAGTTATCTGACACACAAACTTTAATTAAACTTTAACAAAATATTATTTGTTCAAATCCACTTGTTATAGTCTTGTTGTACAAACTACTGTACTAAACTATTGTAACTGTTGAAATGTTTTTTTCCTCAGTGTAATTACATTAATTGAACAAATTAGTTTAAAGTTTAGAGATCCTGCAGTCTTTCAGTATTTCTCAGTTGCTAAAATATAGTCCAGTTCAAATGACTAATTGCTTGCTTAAATGTAATCTGTGATGTGACTCTTAAATAATTGTCTTACCAATTTCTGTGTGTTTCTTTTGTAGAACACCGGTTCAGCGTAAGTGATCTCTTCTGCACAAGTCTGAACTGTTTCAACAATCAAAGCAATCGGTGCATTAAACAACAAAACTCAACTTGATCTGTTTTTTTACAACATAAAATTATCAGTAATGTTAAAGTTAAAACGTTAATGCACACATTTAGTTAAATGTTTAAAGGAGCAGTTTTCAAAAAATGGCATCAAAAAAAATGAATTTAACATTAGGCCTTTTCACACACAAAACATCTTAATCAGAGTTTGTGTTTACCGCTAAATTTAAAGAGACATTCTTTAATTTATACATCAAACCCAGGCAGGATGTTTAACAAAAGTAGAGTCATTTGCATTCATTGCATGGTGAAATTTATCAGGTCATCATATAGAGATTTTAATTTGAGCACCAACTGCATCTTTACACATGTATGATTATGTTCATATAATGGAGAAAACATTTTTATTGTTGATTACTGTATTAATAATATTGTTGATTTTTTATTGTTTTTGCATTTCCAGTGTTTTGAATAAATGAACCATGAGAATTCATAAAAATGAATTAAGAGAATAATTCTATGACAATAATTGATAAAATGATAATTATGGCTGTCAATAGATCAAAAATATTTAGAGCATATTTTAAAAGAATTGATTGTTATAATACTTCTTTGTAACACTTGCCTCCTCTTTCAATTTTTCTATATTTCTTGCAGACGCAGAACATCCCAACGGCAGCTACAATCAACAGAGATCCAGCGGCGGCAGCAGAGATTAGCACTGTGTGAAACAATGGTTGAGTCTGATCTGTAATGGACAAAATGAGCCATAACTGTGAGTGAATTTCAGCACTACTGTATGTAACTTGATAGATCAACTTAGTTTATCAATGTTAATATCAACACCAACATACCTGCACATGTGTGACAGAGGTGAGTGATGTCCAGATGTTGAGTCTGGTTGCTGATGGGATTGTTCAGCACACAGCTGTAGGTGTTTTTATCCTGATATTCCACCTCCAGAGGTAGAGAGAGACTGATGCTGAGATCAGACACACTGATGCTGGACAATAAACTGTTTCCTTTGTACCAGGAGAGAGTCACATGACCCACATTCACAGCTGAACACACCAATGAACAATTTGATGAAGATGATGATGATTTAGATGATGATGAACAGTCTCTTCTGATGACAGGAACAGGCAGACGAGCTGAAAATCAAGAAAGAAGAGAAATATGGTTAAATCTAAATAATCTTATTTTCAGTTCAATGTGTTTAGTGTGATAACTAGCAGTGAATGTGTCTGTCATCTCAAACTATGACATGATTAAACATTTCAATATATAAATAGATAACAAATTATGAATGACATCTCTACTCACCATAGACAGAAACACTGAATGTTTTTGATAATCGTTTCACTCCACTTATCAGTAGTTGATAAACTCCAGCATGTTCAGTTGTGATGTTTGTGATGGTCAGAGATCCAGTTTGATCATCCAGCTTCAGTCTGTCTCTGAATCTCCCATCAGTACCGTTATATGTGGAGAAGATTCCAGCAGCTCTACTGATTTCAGCTATCAGAGATGTTTCAGCTCCATATTTCCACAGTATGTCGTCATCTTCATGTATTTCAGTAAGATCAGTGTATAAAGTGACAGAATCTCCCTCCATCACTGACACTGAATCACCAAACACACCTGGAGAACATGAAGATATTTTGTCACATTAATGTCTTGAAATCCGTTTTTAATCTTTAAAGGTGAACTAATGAACAACAGCACAGATGTTAAACAAAATTAAAGGTAAAAACAAAAAATAAATCAATCTTAAGTGTGTTTTAAAATGATCTTCTGTAGAGCAAAATAAATGTGTAATGTTACATGATACAGCTTGAGAGTACAGGTTTAATTATGCTGATGGTCAATACCTTTTTATTATTGAATTTCCATGACATTTATAGTTGTTAATAATTGGAATTGAGAATCTAAAACAACAATAGATTTACAGCAGATGAAAATAATCTAATTTGACTAATTTAGTAAAAATGACACCACACAAATATATAATAACTTACCAATTAGACGGCAGCAGTCCAAACAGAACAAAACAAGCATGAGAAACATTTTCAGTTGTTCAGTGAAATAAGACTATCCGTGGATAATAATCAAACTGATTCAAACATACGTAACAGAACTGTTAATCTAGCATGTGAATCCTCCCCCAACAGAGTTTGACCCTCCTACTGCACAAGCACAACTGCTCTGTATGCATCTTATATGCTTTACATAGTCTTATTAAGACTATATGTAAAAAAAAAAAAAAAACTAGGTTTTTAGTAGTGGAACATTTTGATTGTCTTTGAAATTTAGTTGCTTGATTATGTTTAATATTTAAAAGTTAGAGAGAATGATGATCATCATTAGAAGAATGATGTGTGAATATTGGATGAAAATATAATGAACATGGTACAGTGAAATGGAGTGTAACTCTAGAGAGTTTCAAATGGATGTGTATATTTATTCAGCTCTCATTTTTAGTGTATGGAAAAAGTACAAATTTAAAACCGTGTTTGAGCTCACAGTTACAGTTTTACTGAGGTTCATCTTCTGAGTCAAACTGAAAGATGCTGCGGTTGGTGTTCTTCAGAAATGTGGTTTGAGCTGTTGGGTGGACAAACGTGTTTGTGAGAGAGAATGGCTATGTGCATGTTTATAGGTGAAGGTGAGGAGCTTCTTCCTGTCCTGCTGCTATAAACGACTTGATACGAGTTTCTAATCTATGGAAACAATAAACCATGATGACAAACTGTGTCTGACAAACAGAGAGAAAAGCAAAGGCATCACAACATTCACATCAGAATCAGAATGAGCTTTTTTCACCAAGTGTATGCAAACACACAAGGTATTTGTTGTGGTCTTTTTCAGGAGCACTTGGTATATACATATACACATACATATATGACATGAGAACAGAACAGTTAAATAAGTAAAACTAAAATATTATTAATAATAAATAAGTTAAAATCAAATCAAATAATAATAATAATGGTAATAATGTGTAATAATGTGGTACATCTTAAACAAAAGACCATACTTGAGTAAAAAAGTACAGATACCTTGCAATTCACTGCGTAGCTGCTGATGTAGTGATAGTTATATCAGCTCATGCATGTGTTGTTGCTATCAAGAGATTTACATTTTACAGAGAATGATTTAGGATATTTTACATTAATTTTACAGTTTTTGTTTGGCAGACACTTCTGCCAGTCATTGACCATTTCTTTCTAACGATCTTTAATGATTATTTTCATTAATGGTAAACATTTGGCACCCTGTGCTGCCATACATTTCACTGTTTTTTTTTTATTTTATTTTATTTACATTTTTACATTTTTTTTTTCACAGTGTATAATAGCTGAAAAGTATTTATAGTGAAACAGATCAACAGATCCTTGATTAGTGTTAGTCTTTACTTGATTTTTTTTTAAAATCCTTATTGGTGCACCCCACCCTAGTATTTTTCACGTTAGTATTTTATCCCGCTGTTTTAGTGATTGAAATCACTGCAGGTGCTGTACTATGGATCACAAGTGCCCAAAATTTGCATCTTGTTCACATATTTTTCATTTTAAGATGGAAAATTTACAGGCTTGTGCTGCAGTTACATGGCTGTTTTGCCCTCCAGGCCTCCGCAACAGTCACGTGACTGAAAACTATAAATAGTGCGGCACTGTGTGGGCCTAGTGAGGGCTTCCTGGAGGATAAGTGAGGGTTGCCCGTGCAGGGCCAAGGCTAAGGGGCCAACGTTTTGCCAGTGAGCAAATTCTCAGGGGCTCTGCGCTGGCAGCCATAAGTGGGCCCGTAAAGAGCCAGGCTTGTTATCTTCTGTTTCCTGAAGACTCTGCATACATCTTTCTGATCTGAAGTGCAGGCTGAGAAGCAGGAGGGGGGAGGGAGGGGGTTAGGTGTTGATGGCTGTGTGGTGAGACGGTCAGAATGGGTGTGGGGTGTGAGACTGTAAGGCTTGATTTTCCTGCTAAACGAAAACTGAGATCAAGCATCCTGCAATAAAGCAATAAAACTCACCTAGAGAAGAAGATCTCAGAGAAATAGCAAGGGGCAATGCCTTGCCCTAACTCCAAAAGGACAACGCCTCCCCCGCCACACACACACACACACACACACACACACACACAAACTCTCCTTTCCCCCTGACTGAAAGTTATTCAACACGTATAATGTAACTTGTGTATTTATTGTTTTTCCCTTTTCATGTTTGGTATCATTTTAAATGTCTCAGGTGCGGTTGGTAAAATGGTCTCAATTTCACAGCAGTCACTAGAATTATGAAGAAGATGGAAAATTAAGGAAAATTCTGTCCTCTTTTTGGGTGGTGTCTCTTCTCCTCTCCCCCAAAACAGGTGTTGGTGTAATAAACATGTACGATCCTTTTGTTCTGGTCCTGGTATAAAAGGTAAAGAGCAAAGCAGTCATGGAGGATCTGTAGCCAGAGGGCCCCACAGAGATGGGTGAATGTTTGAAGACATTCACGTATCACTGTGTGTATATGCATTTCTTTGAGTAATCGATGTTATGCATTTATCATTTCTGAATTGGCTTCTAATTGTCTAATTGTAATGTAATTGGCATGATATATTTTTACTTGACAAATAAAATGTTATATTTGATTTACTCTGGATTCTTCTGAAATCATTATGATCGGTAGATTATTGGAGTCCATATTTCCGCAAATCTGCGTCAGGATAGATTAAAACTAAAGGCTCAATGAAAGGAGCATGTTGCACATCATGGGACCTTTTGATTTTTGTTTATCAACTGGCTTAGCAAGTTGCAGTATCGTGACTAAGAAAACTGTTGAAGGGGTGGATTCTGGAATCCACTGCCGCTTCAATATATATCTTTTAAGTTATTAATCAACATTTATATTTCTGTTAAAATATTTGAATGACTTCTTCAATGTATGTTAAAGCATCTATTTTCCTCTGTAGCTCTCACTGAGAGAAAAGAACATGTTATCTGTATGTTTTGGGGAAAGTTTCCTGCTCAGAGCAGATCTCAGATCAACTTCAACCTTGAAGAAGCTGTGAATCGTGTATGTGTGCTAAGTGTTTTGTGCAGGTCCCTTTGTACTGGACAACTGGCATTCTGCTTGAGACCACCAGACGCCACATCATGACCCCAAAAGGACATCCGGTACCTAAATCCAGGGTCCCCCTCGTCATCACTGTGATGAAGGGAGATATGCTTCTTACTATCTGTCCACGTGTGGAAAATTTCTAATCTTGTCTATTTTTCTTAGCCAATTACAATCATTCAACCTAAAGTAATGACGTAGTTAGTTGACTCTGTTAGAGTATAATTGTTGTGGAAATGTGAATGTACGCAGAGCGGCCTACGAACTCCTTGTGAGACTTGAAGCTGGCTTCTGCTGATGAAACTGCAAACTATTCTTCATTCAATTTTTCTTCAATTTATTAATTATTTTAAACTTCGACTCCGGGTCTTTTATGCAACATATCTGGTTTCAAGGGTCCTAAACTGTTTTCCCCCAACACTGTGTTTTTGTATGAACAAGCATGTGGCAGTTCAACTCAAATGCATTAGTAAACTCTGCACCCTCTGACTAAGATCAGAACTGGCGAGTTTGTGATCGTGAAAAGCACTAAAACGGCCGAAGTGACTTTTCTAAGTGATATGGGTCCATAATGAAAGAATAATTGAAAATAAGAGATACCCAGAATAATCAAATATCTAAATTAATACATAACAAATGATTAATTTCTAATTGGAAGCACAACCTAAGAATAAGAATCATTTGAAATTGGAGTCAGATTAAACGAGTGAAATTAAGTGAACTTCACAGAGACGCTGAAAAGGCATACACACGTTAATCTTCGCCCAACGCCGTCGGACTCTGTTTTTGGGCCGATGGGGGGTTCCTTACAAGACCAGGCCTTTCAAACTTGCAGTAAAATGTTTTCAGATCTTTGGCCAAGTGTTGGTCCTCCGCAGTGCTGGGGGATGGTGTCTTGTAGCCAGTGATGGTTTTCAGGCCCTTCCACACTGATGCAGGGTCAGTAGCTGAAAACTGGGTTTCTAGCTTCTTAGCCTTGCTTCTCTATGCTACACTGATCTCCGTATTTAGAGCGTTTTTGGCCTGTTTGTACAAGGCTTTGTCCCCTCTCCTGTAGGAATCTTCTTTGGCCTGAGTTTTGCAGTAAACCAAGGCTTATCGTTGTTATATGTTAAATAAGTCCTGGTGGGAACTCACATGTCCTCGCAGAAATTGAGGATTATTATCCAGATCAGTGGCTGAAGCCTCAAAAACACTCAGTGCAGTCGAAATATTTTACAATTTAACATGTATTTTAAAATTGTAGTTTGTAAACATTATTTTTTTGTTATTTTAAAAAAAGAAATGTAAAATTGTATATTAAGTGTGAAGTAATGTTTAGTATTTTGAAAAACATCTTTCGCATGCTATTAGGCTTGTGATATAAATGGATAAAATAATATGTATGAATAAAATAATAATAATTACTTTAATACGTAAGTAATAGCTGGAGTCATGTAGTGATGACAAAGTGATTTGCTCTGAGAACACAAGTGCAATGTGAGCATTAAAGACACAAGTTCTTCTGTTCCTGAATTGGTATATCTGACTATTCTTGAGTGTCCTCTGTCTTAATAAGTAAAAAAGGGAAAGACATGAAAGAAACGCAATTGGCTATTTAAAAAAAGAATGGAGGAGCTGTTCGATATATCCCACCCTGTCTTCCTGTTTCAGTTAAAATTACATCAACACATTGAATAATGCCAAGGCACTTCAGTGGGCCTTTAAATGTGACGGACTCAATGACGTACGCAGCTTTCAAATGCGACCTCTGGAGGACACAGCCCCTGAATTGGGACACAGCTATAGTGAGCATCGATGCTCCCTGGTTTTCACGGTGCATTGTGGGACTTTTCAGTGCCCTGGAAGGATTCTGATTGAGACAGCCCTTAAAATGGCCAACTCCCTGATCAGTGCCCTACTGAACTAGGGAGCTGATTGAGACGCACCCTTTGATTTTGTATGGAGTGTATTTTGAGCTTTCTAAACATGAAAAATTGAGCTTTGACTCGATATCTAAATATAACTGATCATCTCTGTCACCTTCATGTGTGCTGCAACACACTGAATAAAAGGCATAAAATGAGTCAGTTTTAATGTGCCCTGTACAGTGTTCAATTAGCATCAGCAGTCTTGTTATTTTTCAGTTCCTCTAGAAGAGCAGCATCAAGTGAGTAAAAGTAGCGCTCTCTTCTTAGAGATGTGATTTTCTGCTTTGGACACTAGAGAGCGATAATGTACTTGTGTTACATTTCCTCAAATATCCAGCAGATCATATAGTGTGTGATACTGCAATAATGCAATGCAGTTAGTATCCAGTTAAACTTCCTAAAAGGAATAAAACAAGAAGAGGAAATGACAGACAATGGGGCACAGTGAGGAGTGTGAGTAACGTTTAATTATGATGGTAAATTTCCACATTACAAACTAAAAGTAGAACATTTCAGTTGAGTTTCTGGATGTTATGATATTGGGGAACCACTAAATGAAAACATGATTTCACACATCACAATAAAACCAAAAGATATGATACAAAGAGTGAAAACAAAAGACATCCTCTCAGATAATAAATGTGGTCAAAATGTGTGAGTCAGTGTCCAGTATTAACATCTGTTCCAGTGGATACAGTATTCAGTCATCGTTTTTTGCGGACATTTTCATACACAGCCTCCGTCTTTGATTTCTGCAAGGAAACACAAACTCAATCAGAAATCTGCTGATGCAACATTTTCGTTTAATTTTTACTTTGAATGTTAAAATACTCCTGGAACCACAGTACACCGCTCTACTGAGTAAAATGGCAGCGATCTAGCCATCAAATAATGATACAAACATTCGGTGTAGACACAGCATTACTTTTCTCAGCCTAAGCTTGATAGAACAAGACGTATAATGGTTTTAAAATTTAAAAATTGTAATTTATTAAATGTATTTTAACAAATGATTGGATGTTTGGACCAGGGAGTTTCTGACTGTCAGAGATGCTGGAATAGGCTCCAGCAGACCCACAGGACAAGATGTTTGGAAAAGGGTGATTGGATGAATTTGATGTCTGTATTGTCATCTGGACCAATGTATTATTTAGCACTGTTGATCTGCCGATGGATCAGTGTTTGCAGCCCCAGTATTGGCGAAATGTTGGGTACTGACAGTTGGGAGTACGGTCACTGTTTCTACACTGGACACGACAAAGCGAATGTTGCAAACCCATTTATCCTTCATGTCAGAAGTAGTGAAGGCGTGTGGAGTACATCAGAAATAGAACGAGGATTGAATAAATTTGTACTTTTTTTTTACTTTTGTTGTAAAAAAGTACATACACTTAATGGAAATTTTTAAAAACAAGCAGCTACAATCAACAAAGATCCAGCAGAGATCAGCACTGTGATAAACAATGGTAGGGCCTGATCTGTAATGGACAAAATGAGCCATAACTGTGAGTGAATATCAGCACTACAGTGTGTAACTTGATAGATCAACTTTGTTAATCAATGTTAATGTCAACATCAGCATGTGTATGGGAAAAAGAACAATGTTAAATCCGTGTATGATCTCATAGTTTACTGAAGTTCAGCTTCTGAGTCAAACTGAAACCTGCTGTGCGTTATTTTTGTCTCTTTTTTGTGGTTTGATCAGTTGCATGAACAGGCACCTTAAATGTGAGAGTGGGCATTCAGTGCATGTGCGTTTATGTTAGTTTGTAGGTGAGAAGCTTCTTCCTGTCTTGCTATGAGCAACTTTAAACTTTACTGAAACATGATGATAAACTGTACTTGACACAGAGACAGAAAAACAATTAACGTTATCACATTTAACACTGCCATTTACAAGTTAAAAGTTTTTACTTTATTGGTATTGATATTTGATATATTTTATATCATAGTAAGAATAGTGTTTCTCCTGTTTCTCCCTAAAACTGATGAACAACCACTGACCACTGCATGATGCCATAAATAATACAACATTGAATCAGACATTGAATTTATGGGTAACACTTTACAATAAGGTTCATTAGTTAACATTAGTTACTACATTAGTTAACATGAACTAATAATGAACTGCACTTTTACAGCATTTATTAATCTTTGTTAATGTTAATTTCAATATTTACTAATACATTATTAAAATCTTGTTAACATTAGTTAATGCATTGTGAACTAACACAAACAAGATTTTCATTTTTCAAGCTGGATTTTCATTAACTAATGTTAACAAAGATTAGTAAATACAGTAACAAATGTATTAGTTACATGGTAAGTTCATGTTATACATTAACTAATGTTTAACTAATAAATCTTATTGTAAAGTGTTACCAATTTATTCTTAAAATGACTCTCACTCACACTGACAGACAAAATCAGGCTATGAGCTTATAAAAATAAGGTGTGATATATGAAGCTTCTGCTACTCTTGCTGGACATACTGCATATCAAAGCATGAGTCATAATAAATATGGTCATAATCCCTTGAATATCACTCTCAATATTTTCACAGTAATACCAGAGTTTGATTTCATTTGTCTTCTTTTGATGAGTATTTTGCACACATTGTCTGAATTAAGAGTCAAACATGAAAATGCTTCAGTGGGCCATAAAATTTACGTCATTTGTTAAAAGTCCTCGAGTTACAATGCAAAATCTGTTTAAGTTTTTGGAGAGCATTTCATTAATTTCACACTTCAAATTCGTCAAAATGATCCTGCTGTCCGCTGGGATTTCCTGATTATTCTCAAAGGAAAACTGGAGGGAACGTCTCAAATATCCTGCTGAAAATAATGAATCATCTTCTCATGCTGACAGACACATACTCAACGTGACTCTCTTCTTCAGCTTTCTGTAAACATCATACAAGATATAATACAGTATATCTTGCTGTCTGCAACACTTTTAGAACATTTTATTATAATATTAAAATATTCTGCAATGTTAATGTTTCTCAGTTGCTTTAAAATGTATTCCAGATCAAATGATTAGTTACTAAAAGTTGACTATAGTTGCTAAAAATGTAATATGTGATGTAATGCAGCACAAAGTAACTTAATCTGACTTTAATTAACCTTCGGATTCTCAATAAATCAACCATGTCTTTTACTCAAATATATTATGCATTAACAATACAATTTTAACAGTAAAACAGCTTTTTTGGAACTACGCTGAAGAAAGAAATGATCTGTTACGTTGTGATGATCATTAGTCAGAAACACAATCACACACTGATCTACATCTGATTTACACTGCTGAAATGATACAAACACACACAACATAAACTAATGATACATGATCTTACCCATGTGTGTGTGTTTCTTTCATAGAATGTTGGATGAAGAAACAGAACAGCAGAAGTTTTCTCATCTTCACAAATCTGAACTGTTTGAACAACAGGAAGAGATTAAAACAAAAGATCTGAGTTGGGGAGTTATGAAATACATGTAACTTTAATAAAAAATGTGAGTAACTATATTTTATTACAGTTACATTTTAAATGGGTGGTAATCAAATTACAGTTACATCTGAAAAGTATTTTAGATTACCAAAGTGATTACTTTGAATTGCAATGTCATTTATTTAATTTAAACATTAATGAAAACTGCAATGGGAAATTCATGTAAACAGTAATTGGTGATTCTCTGACTCTGACAGTCTGCAAAAGCATCCTAAGCTACAGTTTACATACCACTTGCAGAATATGCAACATTTTAACAATTTTAACAAAATAAGAGGGATTAAAAAATTGCATGTATTTTTATTTACTGTATAAATATCTGAATAAAGTATTTCACATAACAGATGTTTACTTACACACCACAAGACAAAATGTCTGAATTTATAAAAATTGCACTATTAAAAAATGTACATACCCTTGAATCTTAACTGTCCTGTCATTACCTAAGATCCACGACTATTTTCATATTTTGCAATAGCTTGTGAGTGCCTTGTAATTTAAAAAAAGGGTAATTGCGACTTTTTATCTCACAATTCTGACTTTTTTTCCTCAGAATTGCGAGATTTAAACTCACAGTTGTGTTTTATAAAGCCAGAATTGGGAGATGTAAACTCACAATTGCAAGTTATAAAGTCAGAATTGCATGATAATTTTTTAAAATCTTACAATTCTGACTTCTTTTCTCTCAATTCTGACTTTTTTCCCAAAATTAAGAGTTTATACCTCAGAAATTCTGACTTCATTTCTCAATATTGCAAGTTTATATCTCACATTTCTAACTTTATAACTTGCAATTGCAACTTTATATCACACAATTCTGAGAAAAAAAGTCACAATTACCTTTTTTTGTGTTACATATAGTATTCCAAAGTATTCTTAAGTATTTAGATTAAATTACAAAACCTGGGTAATCTAATGAAATACGTTACAAATGACTTATTAAAGCATCTTGTAATCTATAGTGAAATACATTTTAAAAGTAATCTACCCAGCCCTGCATGGTTTTACAACATTTGTTATTAAGTTCAAGCGTTGATTCACACATTTGATTGAATATATGTGATATTTTAAAAATGGCATTGACAAATTGATTATGACGTTATCACTTTTTCATACACACACACACACACTAGCAGAGTAAAACAGTAAATACAGAATCAGTTTTTGTGTGTGAGTCGAGTAAAGAGCTGCTCAGATCAGCACAAAAACCAATAATTAGCGTTATTTAGGTTCTAAATGAATTATATTTACTTATTATTAAATTATAAAATGGGCTATTAATTGAATACTGCATTTGCTGTAAATTTTATTATTTATTATTATTTGTTATAAAACTTGTTATAACAGTAACACTTGCCTTCTTGATCAGTTTTTCTGTGTTTCCTGCAGATCCAGAAGATCCCAAATCCTACTACAACCAACAGAGATCCAGTAGAGATCAGCACTATCAGAGAGACTGAGTCTGTAATGATAATCAATGTAAGCGAATCTGCCTGTCTGATTGACAACAAACACCATGAAACACCAGCACTGTATAACTGAGAGTAAATCAATATCAATATCACCATACCTGCACATGTGTGACAGAGGTGAGTGATGTCCAGATGTTGAGTCTGGTTGCTGATGGGATTGTTCAGCACACAGCTGTAGGTGTTTTTATCCTGATATTCCACCTCCAGAGGTAGAGAGAGACTGATGCTGAGATCAGACACACTGATGCTGGACAATAAACTGTTTCCTTTGTACCAGGAGAGAGTCACATGACTCACATTCACAGCTGAACACACCAATGAACAATTTGATGATGATGATGAAGAACATTGTGAAGAGTTACTGCTGATGACAGGAACAGGCAGACGAGCTGAAAAACACCAGATAATCGAGAGAAATGTGAATGAATCTAATCAACAATTTTATTTTCAGTTCAATGTGTTTAGTGTGATAACTAGCAGTGAATGTGTCTGTCATCTCAAACTATGAAATTATTAAACATGTCAATATGTAAATAGTTAACAAAATATGAAGGTCAGGACAAATGTCTCACCATAGACAGAAACACTGAATGTTTTTGATGATCGTTTCGCTCCACTTTTCTCTAGTTGATAATCTCCAGCATGTTCAGTTGTGATGTTTGTGATGGTCAGAGATCCAGTTTGATCGTCCAGCTTCAGTCTGTCTCTGAATCTCCCATCAGGAACATCATCATATGTGGAGAAGATTCCTGCAGCTCTACTGATTTCAGCTATCAGAGAGTTATTAGCTCCATATTTCCACAGTATGTCTTCATCTTTAGGTATTTCAGTAAGATCAGTGTATAAAGTGACAGAATCTCCCTCCATCACTGACACTGAATCACCAAACACACCTGGAGAACATGAAGATATTTTGTCACAGATTAATGTCTTACAAAGCCTGAAATCAGTAAAATATTAAATATCAGAACTCATTAAATATGAGTTGAGGAACAGCAGCTGAGATGTTGAACAAAATGAAAGGTGAAACATATCAACAGTCAGACGTGTGAATCAATAAATTGATCTTCAAAGTGTTCCAAAATGAAATTCTGCAAAATAAATGTGTAAAGTTGCATGATAAATACAGCTTGAGAGTACAAGTTTATTATGCTGGATATATTATTATTGACTTTCTATGACATTTGTAGTTGATTACTGCAGATGTATTTAAAATGATTTAAATGTTTTTTTAGTTGTTTCCTGAAGCTGCTTTATGTGGATTATTTACATTTTTAATAATTGGAATTTAGAATCTAAAACAACAATAGATTTATAGAATATGAAAATAAATTTGACTAATTTGTAGCAGTAGCTTTTTACACTGAAATAAAAATAAATGACACCACACAAATATATTAATAACTTACCAATCAGTCGGCAGCAGCACAAATAGAACAAAACAAGCATGAGAAACATATTAATCTGTGAATAATACTGAAACTGATTCAAACATATGTAACAGAACTGTTAATCTAGCATGTGAATCCTCCCCCAACAGAGTTTGACCCTCCTGCACAAGCACAACCGCTCTGTACGCACCTTATACGGTTTACATATGATGAACATGGTTCAGTGAAATGGCGTGTAACTCTAGAGAGTTTAAAATGGATGTGTATATTTATTCAGCTCTTATTTTTAGTGTATGGAAAAAGTACAAAGTTAAACCTGTGTCTGATCTCGGTTCCAGTTTTACTGAGGTTCATCTTCTGAGTCAAACTGAAAGACGCTGCGGTTGGTGTTCTTCAGAGATGCGGTTTGAGCTGTCGGGTGGACAAACGTGTTTGTGAGAGAGAATGGCTACGTGCATGTTTATAGGTGAAGGTGAGGAGCTTCTTCCTGTCCTATACTATAAACGACTCTACGAGTCTCTGATGAGAAACTGTGTCTGACAAACAGAGAGAAAAGCAATTGCAACACATCATATTTAACACATATTTTAAAAGTGTCATTTGTAAACGTTATTTTTTGTTGTTTTATAAAGAAATGTAAAATTTTATATGGGACCCAACCTTTTGTTCCAGATCCTGAAAATAGCCCTAACTTGGCAGAATACTCAGTGGGTCACATGACTTTCTTCAGCGCTCCTGTGACAGTTCTTACAGTCATGCAGTAGGCCATGAGGCCTTAAAACAGATCTGGGTGTTGTATTATTCAAACTATTTCTACAGTAGTTTTCTTGTATGATTGATAAAACATTGCATCAATAACAGCAGAGCTGATATCTTTTAGACATTACTTAGTTATTTAAAATAAATAATAATAAATGCTTTGCTTGTTAGATATACATGCAACATCAACCATGAATATATTGTTATCTAGACTATGTTCATTACCTGTCTAGTGATGTAAGTTTATGCTGAAATATAAATAATTGTCGCGTCATTAGGCTTGTTCGAGATGCATCAGTGCTGCACAGACCAATCGCAGTATGACATCAAAGTTGGAGAACAAACTACTCCTTATGCTTTTGAATCGCTCGATCTTGCCGTACTTTGATGTCATATGCCGATCTGTCTGCACAGAGCCGATTCAACACGAATAAGCCTAGTATGTGTAGTGAGTTGGCTCATGAGATTTATGTTTCGTGCTTCAGAACTTCCGTTAAGGGAACAAGAGCAGTGTTCCAATTCAGGGCTTTCGGAGGTCACATTTGAAGGCTGCATACGTCATTGAGTCTGTCTCATTTATAAAAGTAACTGTGATAAAATTGACTGTTATTCCTTGTGAGGTGTAAAATACTGAATAAGCTGGTGTGTTCCAAACCAATGACAAAATTCTCATTTAGGAGAATAAGCATTCAAAACTTACCGTCTCTCACTTCCGCTAAAATGGATCACGGATTTTCATGACATCACCACGGACTTCAGCTTCTCATCAGATCTTCTGTCCAATCAAATGCTCTATAGAATCTCTAGAAGTCCCGCCCCCTACATTATAGACTGAAGCTGCAGCTGAAATGGGTCACTTGTTCACACATTTACTAGTTTCTACATGGTGAACGACACATAGTGCACTACATAGGGGATAGGGGACCATTAAGACAATGTAAATATGCTTTCCATTCCATCTGGTTTCACATTAAAGGTGCCCTAGAACGCTTTTCCACTAGATGTAATATAACTCTAAGTGTCCCCTGAACATGTCTGTGAAGTTTCAGCTCAAAATACCACATAGATTTTTTTTTATTCATTTTTTTAACTGCCTATTTTGGGGCATCTTTATAAATGTGCCAATTCAGCGTGCGTCCCCTTTAAATCCTCACACTCACCGCCCCCGAGCTCGCGACTCTATAATACATTGCATAAACAAAGTTCACACAGCTAATATAACCCTCAAAATGGATCTTTACAAAGTGTTCATCGTGCAGCATGTCTGATCATGTTATCATGGATCATGTCATTTATTATTGCTCCATCTGCCATTTTTCGCTGTTGTCCTTGCTTTCTTTCCTGCATTAAAGTCTGTTGATTCGGCTGTGCACAGATCCAGACGTTAATACTGGCTTGTCTAAAGCCTTGAACATGGGCTGGCAAATGCAAAAATTGGGGGCGTACATACTAATGATCCTGACTGTTGCATCACAGTCGGTGTTATGTTCAGATTCACCTGTTCTTCAGAGGTTTTAAACAAATGAGATTGACATGGAAACAATGATGTTTCAGACTCACCAAATGTCATTTCCATGTACTGAACTCTAATTATTTAATTATGCCAAGGTAAATTCAATTTTCAATTCTATGGCACCTTTAAGGCCCCGATATACTCATGGAGAAGTTCTTTCTTCCTCTCAGTAACAAAATAAACACAACAAAAAAAGAGAAAACAGTAAGCTTTTTCAAAGAAAGCATAAGAAAAGCATCTGATCATAATAACATGGGTTTGTTAGCACAAGCTCAGAAAATTAGCACTACAGTAAAGTCACTTCACATTTATTTATATGGCATTTTATTTAATAGATTGCTTAAAAGGAGGCATCTTTACAGTATCAAAATTAAAAAAAAAAACATTTCTTTAAAAGCACAACTTTATTTTCTACTATAAAGCGTCTATCTAACACATTCATGTTTTTACCCGTGGAGATCTTAACTTGATGGATTCAACAGATCAAATGAGTCAGAGAAAAGTTCTGTGTGAAAGAAGGCGGAGCCTCAGCACAAACCTCCTATTACATTATCATCACGGACCAATGGTAGTACGAAGGTGATCTGCAGCTGGAGTGAACATTTCCTGAGAGTTTGCTTTGGCAAGCCATTTGGAATTTCCAAAATGACCTTTGTTCAAAATTATGTCACATCAGTTCGTTCTTTGATTTCATTTTGAAGTCTATCAGGGCCTTTAGTGTCACGTGAACCGCAGCGCACACAGTCTGCTCCGGTCCAGAGAAACAATAGCACAGATTTGCCGCAGACCACAGAATGTATCTGACCCATTTGAATTCTGCACAGAATGCTATATTTAAAGCGATATAGAGGAGAAAAGGTTAGTGATTAGAAGGAAACTGAGGTTTTATGGAGCTCAACAGCTCTGGCCGAGCTGTGATATAAATGGATAAAATAATATGTATGAGTAAAATAATAATTGTTCATTTTATACGTAAGTAATGGGTGGAGTCATGTAGCAATGACAAAGTAATTTGCTCTGAGAATACAAGTGCAATGTGAGCATTAAAGACAAGGTCTGTTGTTCCTGAATTGGTATTTCAGACTATTCTTGAGTGTCCTCTGTCTTAATAAGCAAGAAAAGGGAAAGACATTACAGAAACGCTATTGCCTATTTTAAAAAAGGGGAGGAGTTGTTCGATATGCCCCACCCTGTCTTCCTTATTTTAGTTGAAATTACATCAACACATTGAATAATGCCAAGACACTTCAATGGGGCTTTAAATGAGATGAAGAAAATATGACGACTCGAGATGACAGCTCGATAACGTACGCAGCTTTCAAATGCGACCTCTGGAGGATACAGCCCCTGAATTGGGACACAGCTATAGTGAGCATCGATGCTCCCTGGTTTTCACAGTGCATTGTGGGACTTTTCAGTGCCCTGGAAGGATTCTGTGATTGAGACAGCCCTTAAAATGGCCAACTCCCTGATCAGTGCTCTTCTGAACTAGGGAGCTGATTGAGACGCACCCTTTGATTTTTTATGGGTTGTATTTTGTCGTGAAAATGTGATCTTTCAAAACATGAAAAATTGAGCTTTGACTCGATATTTAAATATAATTGATTATCTCTGTCACCTTCATGTGCGCTGCAAAACACTGAATACAAGGCATAAAAATGAGTCAGTTTTCCAGTGCACTGTGCAGTGCTCAATTAGCATCAGCAGTCTTGTTATTTTTCAGTTCCTCTAGAAGAGCAGCATCTAGTGTGTAAAAGTAACGCTCTCTTCTTAGAGATGTGATTTTCTGCTTTGGACACTAGAGAGCGATAATGTACTTGTGTTACATTTGCCCAAATATCCAATGTTAGGTACATTTCCATATCTACAAAGTAGAACATTTCAGTTGAGTTTTTGGGTTTTATGATATTGGGGAACCACTAAATGAAAACAAAATTTCACACATCACAATAACACCAAAATATATGATACAAAGAGTGAAAACAAAAGAATAAATGTGGTCAAAATGTGCGAGTCAGTGTCCAGTATTAACATCTGTTCCAGTGGATACAGTATTCAGTCATCGTTTTTTGCGGACATTTTCATACACAGCCTCTGTCTTTGATTTCTGCAAGGAAAAACAAACTCAATCAGGAACCTGCTGATGTGACATTTTCATTTAAATTTTACTTTGAATGTTAAAATACTCCTGGAACCACAGTACACCGCTCTACTGAGTAAAATGGCAGCCATCAAATAATGATACAAACGGCCGGTGTAGACACAGCATTACTTTTCTCAGCACAGCTAAGCTTGATAGAGCAAGACACATAATAGTTTTAAGATTTAAAAATTTTAATTTATTAAATGTATTTTAACAAATGATTGGATGTTTGGACCAGGGAGGTATCTGACTGCCAGAGATGCTGGAATAGGCTCCAGCAGACCTACAGGACCAGATGTTTGGAAAAGGGTGATTGGATGAATTTGATGTCTGTATTTTCATCTGGACGAATCTATTATTTGCCATTGTTGATCTGCCGACAGTGTTTGCAGTCCCAGTGTCACCACTTATTAGCATTAAACTTGGGCTCTGTTGCATTGCTGTCCCTTATCGATGGAAATCGGTAACTCAAATGAATGATGTCTAATTGATTTACTGATAATAAACAAACTCGCCATCTCGCTGTGTGAGTTAAGAGAGAAAATACATTATTGTCTACAAACAGACTCATATCTCATGCTTTAAAATGCGGGTCAAATGCCAGCTTGGCCCTGCTGTTCAGGCACCCATGTAGATTTCCAAAATGGGAACAGTTTTCTGTGGTATAAAAGAGCACAATTAAAGAAGAACAAGTGTTCCTCGTCACGTCTGAAGGCATGTTGTTCATATGTTCCCTCGACCACAGTAAACATAGAAGTCTATCGTTTTAACCTGCGATGGATGAAGTCATGTATGACCACAGCGTTTGTTATACTAACATGCATGACCAAAGTAAAACACAAAAGGTCAAAGGTTGTAATAAAGTACATACAATTAATGTTTATTAAAAATTATTTAAAACATTTTGATGGGCTTGCTACTGAACACTGTAGAAAAATACTAATTTTACAGAAAATAAATATTTTTTTAGTCACTTTCTTTCTTTTATTTTAAATTGTACTCAACTCTGTAAGTTTACAAATAATATCTGTAAAATTAACAACTCAGCTGTTATTTTAAATATAATGTCATTCATGACAAATTACAGTAAATTTTATTTTTTTATACAGAAAAAAGGCTATTATTTATATAGTATTTTTTTCTGTTTTCTTAAATTATATAGAAACATATGTAAAATTACAAAATAATGGCGATAATAGTTCACAAAATCACCAAAAGATGGCGCAAAAGGACAGTTGGCACCACTGCTCACAGTTTAAAAAAAAAAAAAAAAATTTCAAGTCAAATGAAGTCAAATGACAACAAAAACCATAAAATTGAAGTAAAATATGCTAATTAAAAACCCTGCAAAAACTTACAGAAATTTTATTAAATGTTTCACAGAAAAACTGTAATTTTGCAGGTATTTCCTAAATTATTACGATCAAACACCTTCACCTTCAAAAAAAAAAAAAAAAAAAAAAAAAAAGGTCACATGACTGGGAACATTAAACACTAACAGATCTCTTAAGATCTCAGCATCTTCACTCATTACAATCCAGTTTGATTTCTTTCATATTCAAGTTCTTATTGAGAATTAACACAGGTTTAGATGATGTTTTATTGAAAATACTAAAATTCACTATTATGATCAGTGTAACTTTTTAAACATTAGTTTTTGACTGCTTTAACTGTGTGTTTATAAAGCACATTTTTTATGGCAAAAAATGCAAGAGAAATTCTGATTCCCTGATTCAGTCGAATCTCTGAGTATATTAGCTGTTCATTTTACATTATTTACAGCAACCGTGTGATATTATGGCATCAAAGTTATAACAAGCAGACATCAAAATGCTTTTTTTGTGACTTTAGTAGCTTGTTTTGTGACTTTCAGAGTTGATCTGTTTATCTGAATATTTTGTCAATTGTCACCATTGTTGAGATTCTTATGCTGATTCTTGATGTTTGTGAGTGTATTATGATTTTATCCAATTTTTCAAAACATCAAAACACTGAGAGATTGTATGCAGTAGTATAGGGCTGCAGTGAATAATGTGAAAGAAATATCTCATGTTATCAAATAATTTAATCAATAATTTAAGACTCTGGGTGGTATCTGTGAATCAGGCCACTACATTTTGCTTTAGAAACACAGGTACAGAAGCCAGAAAAAAAAAGATTAAAAGCCAAGAGTCAAGAGCCAACTGAAGCAAACACCGATCACCATAATAGTGACTTCAAACTATATTATTTTCAATAAAAGATCAACATCAAAACCTTTGTTAATTCTCAATAAGAACTAAGAAATACAATCTTGTTTGTAATAGATGAAGATGCTGAGATCTAGAAGAGATCTATAGTGTTTATGTTCTGTTGGGATTTAAAGTGTTTCTGTTGTCTGAGTTTTGTCAGAGTTACTGAAGAGTAGAGCCTGTGCTTCAGTCCAGAATGAGCCAGAAAACATTTATGTGCTGCATGTTGCAATAATAGTGTAATCACTACCTGTAAAATAAGTTAGTGTTTTTCTGTAAAACTTTCAATCAAAATTTCTGTTTTTCTCTCTCTCTTTTTTTTTTTTTTTTTTTTTTTTACAGTTAAGGCAATAATAATAACAGATGGGCTGCAAACTGCAATTAGTAAGCTTCAATCACACTAACTGACTACAACAACTTCTTACCTTTTTTATTGTTGTTGGTTTACTCAATACTGGATCAGTTCTGTCTTCATCCTGTGTCTGAACTGCATTAACAATAATAGAGATGAGTTAAAAACAACAGAGCTTGTATGTATATATATATTAAAAAATAAATATTAAAATTAAATTAATATTAATAATTGAATTTCTGACCTGTTTTTCTACATTTCCTGTAGATGTAGAAGATCCCGACTACAGCTACAATCAACAGAGATCCAACAGCAGCAGCAGCAGAGATCGGGTCGATCAGCGAGACTGAAGGAGACTGTGAACGAGTCTGTGGAGCCAGTGCTGTAACGGCTAAAGAGAGAAAGTAAAGGATGTGCAGTCTACAACAAAAGAGATCAGTTTTCCAAAAGTATTGTTAGCTAATAGAGAACAGTGGTGGCAATGGTCTCCACAATCAACCTGGGCCCATAATGCTTTTGGGAAACACAGTCCAGGTCAGTAAACAATGACTATTGTACCTGCACATGTGTGACAGAGGTGAGTGATGTCCAGATGTTGAGTCTGGTTGCTGATGGGATTGTTCAGCACACAGCTGTAGGTGTTTTTATCCTGATATTCCACCTCCAGAGGTAGAGAGAGACTGATGCTGAGATCAGACACACTGATGCTGGACAATAAACTGTTTCCTTTGTACCAGGAGAGAGTCACATGACTCACATTCACAGCTGAACACAACAATGAACAATTTGATGATGACAGATTTTGTGAAAAATCTCTGGTGATGTTAGGAGTGGGCAGATGAGCTGGGAAATATGAGAGAATAAACAAAATCACAATTAATTTCCAGCAAATCTGGGTTGTAATGAGACAATGGCACTGAATGGCAGTGACCCGCAAACATTAAAGTCCTCACTGTTTTAGTAATACAGCGACAAGACGTGAACAATATGAGAGTTAACATGAGTTTAATGTGAAAATCACCTAAACTAATGTAAGTAAATTCAGCGAATTAAGCTTAAAGGGATAGTTCACCCAAAAATGTGAACTAATTATGTAATTACCTCGTATCATTCCAAACCTGTAAGATTTTTGTTCATCTTCTAAACAAATTAAGATCTTTTAGATGAAATAATAACTGGATTCTTTGAATGGTGAATTCCCAGTTAGGACACTAGATGACGCTTTAATACAGTATTATCTTAATTCTTTGTGGCATAGATTTAAAAAGGTGCTGGAAACATTCCTCAGAAATTTTGCTCCATATTGACATGACATCACGCAGTTGCTGCAGATTTTTCAGCTGCACATCCTCCATGATGTGAATCTGTTCCCTCACATCCCAAAGGTGCTCTACTGGACCAGCCTGTGTGAATTGTAACCTCAGTTTGCTCTTCTTAGTGGACAGGAGTGGCACCAGTGTGTCTTCTGCTGCTGTAGATCATCTGCTTCAAGGTTTGAAGCATGATCAAAAGCACGATGGGAAACGACTTGATCTCTTAAAATGTTTGATTTTAAAACTCTGATATTATGTTTTATGTGTATAAATTTTGTGAATATTCCCAACTCTCAGACAGTGCTCTATGGGTTATGTGACTGTTGTCATATTTCTAAAAAAAAACTAAAATAATATCTGTATTAAACTAAAAATTGAAGGAAAACGTGGATAGAATTTAGATAGAATTAAGTAAACAGCCTAACAAGTACTTTGGGTGTCTTGTTCATCATATTTATTTTCATATAAAATCAGAAGAACTTAAATTACATTCAGTTTATCAGCAACACAGCGCATGAGTGTGAATTCCACAATATCCGCCTTTGATAAATCATTACGTGGCTGATCCACTACGAGAAGAGAGAACTGTCTTAGCTTTTTGTCTCCTCACTGCAGCCACCTACTCTCACCTACAGGTGAGGCACATCTCAAAGGAGCCTAATGTTGACGTGTATTATAGGTGCCCTTTTATACTCTGGTCGCAGAGAGTATATGACTGTCACCGGCCAATGTTATTGTCGTGCTTACACACATGCTTCAGACACCGTTCACACTGGAGGTGTTCCCCAAAGCGTCCTAGGACACAGTGCTAGTTCCCATTCGAAAGGAAACACAGTAACAATGCATATACTGGAAATGAGAAAAATTCAAGTTTTTTGATCGAACTGATTTGAATTAAACTAAATTTTGACAATTTATGTTTTTCTTTTGGACAGCAACACTGTTGTGCACTGTTATGCCAACAGTATCATACATTTTATTCTTAGAATAATTCCCTTAAAATAATTCTGCCTTAAATGAATACATTGCTTAAATTAATACATTTTTAGCTAATGCGTGATTTGTATATATACATTTCTGAAATTACATAATTTGGACACAATCACATCTGATAACAGATTACTCTAAATTGTAGTTGACATGTATTTTCTGTAAAGCTGCTTTGAAACGGTATGTATTGTAAAAAGCGCTATATAAATAAACATGACTTGAATTGAACATTGACAAAAAACAAAAAACAGGATATGATCTTTATTTAAAAAAGGTGTGAGATCCAAGATTAGTTCTTCTTAGAACTAACTTCTGCCTCTCTTGAGCTGGAAATAATGATTGAAAGTAGCAGAGCTTATCTGCTTGATCAATGCACGAGTGTATAAGGTCATGTTGCATAAGCACACAAAGTATATGATATTTTCATATTTCACAGTAATATCACTGTTTGATTTAAGACATTATCTTTGTGAAACACAAGCTCAGTATTTTGTAGTAAAGTGTTTTTGTTCTGTAGAGCAGAAGTCAAACAGTTTCATGTGAGCAGCAGTGGAAAAAACCTTTCAACCACATTCTTCACACAGACACACTATTGACACCTCAAACACACACCTCAAATAAACTGACATCAAACACAAACCTCCAGCAGTAAATACATTCTCATGCACAATGTCCAACAGAACAAATAATGTCTGTTTAGATGTGAATAAATGAATAAAGCAGGGTCTCCACTCCTTTAGATACATCTATGTTTTGTACTTTTTTCATGAGATTTATACATGGTCTCTTTAATACAGACAAGGTAATACAGAGTCCATAAAGAGACAAGGTGATAGAAAAAAATATGAGATGGAAGGAAAAATATAGTTTTAAAAACAAATTATAGTTTTCTAAGTGAACACAATGTTTCTCTGGGAAACACAATAATTTTCAGAGAGAACGCAGAAGCAAATTTTCCCCCTCCCAGCTCAATTTTTTTAACCATCACCATGTCCCTTTAGGGCCTCCTTACTTTCAGTTGAAACATGAAAGGAGGTTTCTGAAAGTGATCAAACAGTTTTGTCTTGTACTTATAAAAATATTGAAGTTTGATCATCTTCTCATGGTGAGAGGTGCATAAATCACGTGATCCTCCTCTTTCACTTTCTGTAAAAATAATTTTAAAAAAGCATAAAAGATATGATAATAATAATGTCACAGGTTCAGTCTGAAGATTGATTGAGATTTAAGCTTTTTTTCCAATAACATTAATCAGCATGAAAAAAATCTCCTTCCTATGGCCAAGCTGACATAAAGCAGCTTCAGGAAACAACATCAAACATCTTTTATATCAGTGGCTCTCGACTGGTTTTGTCATTGGTCATTTGCGCATGTTCCTTTGATTAAAACAGCGGTCAGTCACTTACAACAGTGTACTCACAGAGATTATACATCTTCCTAGAGACGCTGCATGCTTTGACAGATGACAGGTCAAATGGACATGAATTTAGGATCTAACAGCTTTATCAGAATGCTTGAAAGGTTTAAGGTTTGATGAACAACATGCATTTTAATCTAAATCTACCTGCTTTTTTCAGTTTATTTTTTTCATTTTTGTTAAAATATGCCCTATTGCTAACTAATAGTTATCTGACACAAGAACTTTAATTAAATGTATCAGAATCTATTAGTTCTTTAATAACATATTTCATTGACTAATACTGTAAGTTAATGTATTAATTACCACAATTGGTCAAAGCCATGTACTTCAACTTCCAGTTGTCTGCTTTAATTAATCATTAACTAATGATTTGCAAATGTATCATTATTTTATGAGTTTACTTGTTGAGGCACATGACTATTAAATAATTGTTAAGTAATATGTCATTATGGTTTTGACATCGACACTTAGCCATGGATTTCAATTTCTAATTATCTATAACCATGATTCCACTGTACCAGATGAACTGCTGCATCCAAAACATTGTTGTTCATGGCACAGGAATGTGTCAAGTTAAGCTTGAGGTCAAAGATTCAAAGGCGAAACACTGAGAACATGCAGCTGTAACACTGTGTCAAGACTGGACAAAGACAATAGAGCTCATTATAATCAGTGATAGTGATTCTACACTGGATGCTGCGTGACACAACACAACAAAACATCACTTCTGTTATGAAGGACAAATGGACTTGCAACGGTCTGTCACATGACTCAGTTCTAAACACAGTGTAACATCAATCTGTAGTTCAGATTCTGGTGTGCTGATATTTGTGTGCAGCCCAGCTTACCCATCCTTCAAACACATTCTCCATTATTACACTCACTGCATGTGCAACTTTCAAAACCCATTAATTACATATTATTTAACAATTAGTTAATAGTCATGTGTAGAGATCGACCGATACGAGTTTTTCTATAGCCGATGCCGATTTTTAGAGGTCAGGGTCAGCCGATGGCTGATATGTGCTGCCGATTTTTAGGGCCGATATCTTGAAGTTTTCCCCTTCATTTGCATGCTAAAATGTCACACTAATAAAAAAGTGGATGCACAACATTTCTAAACTTAACATTATTTATTGAATACTGACTTGAACCATCTCTCGAATCTTAATCTTTTTGTGCACTGCACTGTATTAAAATAAAATATTTATCCAAAGTTAACCAAACAAATCAATAAACTGACCAAGTATTAAATATATAAAACAGGTAGGCTAATAATATAAACAAAATCTGTCAATCATTTACATAATTTTTAGAGCATTTATCAAGCAGAATTTTGTTGGAACATAAATGTAAACTTAAATAAACATTTAAATAAAATAAATACAACTTTATAAATAAAAATCAATTAAAAACGTTGTCATGTTGCACAGCCTTGTATGCATGAACAGTTCTAAACTCTTACTGATTTCTGACATTCTTGACGGTTAACGTTAGACAGGTTTAATGAGGATAATTGTGCGGCATATATATAGTCATTGGTCGGAACACATCACTTTATTAGGCTGATGTCCATTTTTATTCGCATTACACAGTTGATGGAAACACACGCAGATACGCATATTCTTGAGCTGAATTTTCATTAATGCAAAGTTGGATGGAAACCCGGCTATTGTCTGCATCAAACCATGCTTCCGAACAAATGTCATAGGCTACACTTCATGCGCAGTGGCGTAGCGCAAATCCGCACGGCCCCCCCGCGAGCCGAAAGTTTCAACCAAGAAGGGGAGCCAATGGATATCACACAAGAAGCAACGTGCAAGCTTTGCGGAAGAGTTATTCAAAGTGAAAGTAAAAGTGACGGAGCTGCAGTAATGGAGCATTTTCCCTCAGAGACGAATTTCAACATAACATGCTGATAACGGTAGCCTATATAACTGTCTTAATTTATTCCATTATTTATCTTGTGGCCCGTACATATAGTGAAACAAATGAGAAGAATAGTATTAAACAGCTTGTTTTAAAGTGTTTAAAACATTTTCAAAGAGGAGCTGATAGCCTAATCTTTTATTATCCTCACAGCACGTCAGTTATGCGGTGATGCGCTGTGAAAAATAACACAGGGCTGCCCGCGGACGTGCCTGGCTTTAAATCGGGATATCGGCCGATGCCGATATATTAAAAAAAGACAAATATCGACCTCTAGTCATGTGCCTCAACAAGTAAAGCCATAGCATAATGATACATTTTCAAATCAGTTATTGATTAATTAAAGCAGACAACTGGAAGTTGAAGTACATGGCTTCAACCCATTGTGGTAATTAACACATTAATTTACACTTTTAGTTATTACAATATGTTATTAAGGAATTAATACATTATGACACATTTAATTAATAACAATGCATATACTACTTAATCTATTAATCATATAGACTCTTTATTAGTTGCTGATGTTTAGTTTAGTTAGAGTCATACATTAACACATGATTATCTGTGCATTCGTTAGAATTAATGCATATTAGTGCACCATATTGTAAAATGTTACCAATGATTCTTTTCCTCAGTGTAATTACATTAATTGAACAAATTAGTTTAAAGTTTAGAGATCCTGCAGTCTTTCAGTATTTCTCAGTTGCTAAAATGTAGTCCAGTTCAAATGACTAATTGCTTGCTTAAATGTAATCTGTGATGTGACTCTTAAATAATTGTCTTACCGATTTCTGTGCGTTTCTTTTGTGGAACACCGGTTCAGCGTAAGTGATCTCTTCTGCACGAGTCTGAACTGTTTCAACAATCAAAGCAATCGGTGCATTAAACAACAAAACTCAACTTGATCTGTTTCTTTACAACATGAAATTATTAGTGCTGAAAAAAGTTAAAACATTAATGCACACAACATTAGGCCTTTTCACACACAAATCATCCCGAACAGAGTTTGTGTTTACCACTAAGAGACATTCTTTAATTCATACATCAAACCCAGGTAGGATGTTGAACAAAAGTAGAGTCAATTTGAGTTAATTTGAGTACCAGCTGCATTTTTACACATGTAAGATTATGTTCATATAATGGAGAAAACATTTTTATTGTTAGATACTGTATTAATAATATTGTTGAATTTTTATTGTTTTTGCATTTCCTGTGTTTTGAATAAATAGGAACCATGAGAATTCATAAAAAGCAATTATGAGAATAATTCTATGACAACAATTTATAAAATGATAATTAGGCTGTCAACAGATCAAAAATATTTTAAATGAATTGTTTGTTATAATATTTCTTTGTAACACTTGCCTCCTCTTTCAATTTTTCTACATTTCCTGCAGACGCAGAACATCCCAACGGCAGCTACAATCAACAGAGATCCAGCAGAGATCAGCACTGTGTGAAACAATGGTAGGGTCTGTAATAGACAAAATGAGCCATTAACTGTGAGTGAATATCAGCACTACTGTATGTAACTTGATAGATCAGCTTAGTTAATCAATGTCAATATCTTCATACCTGCACATGTGTGACAGAGGTGAGTGATGTCCAGATGTTGAGTCTGGTTGCTGATGGGATTGTTCAGCACACAGCTGTAGGTGTTTTTATCCTGATATTCCACCTCCAGAGGTAGAGAGAGACTGATGCTGAGATCAGACACACTGATGCTGGACAATAAACTGTTTCCTTTGTACCAGGAGAGAGTCACATGACTCACATTCACAGCTGAACACACCAATGAACATGATGATGATGATGAAGATGATGAAGATGATGAACAGTCTCTTCTGATGACAGGAACAGCCAGATGAGCTGGAAATCATGAAAGAAGAGAAGTATGGTTTAATCTAAATAATCTTATTTCAGTTCAATGTGTTTAGTGTGATAACTAGTAGTGAATGTGTCTGTCATCTCAAACTATGACATGATTAAACATTTCCATATATTAAAAGCTAACAAATTACGAATGACATCTCTACTCACCATAGACAGAAACACTGAAAGTTTTTGATATCAGTTTCGCTCCACTTATCTGTAGTTGATAATCTCCAGCATGTTCAGTTCTGGTGTTTGTGATGGTCAGAGATCCAGTTTGATCGTCCAGCTTCAGTCTGTCTCTGAATCTCCCATCAGGAACATCAGATGTGGAGAAGATTCCAGCAGCTCTACTGATTTCAGCTATCAGAGAGTTTTTAGCTCCATATTTCCACAGTAAATCTTCATCTTCATGTATTTCAGTAAGATCAGTGTATAAAGTGACAGAATCTCCCTCCATCACTGACACTGAATCACCAAACACACCTGGAGAACATGAAGATATTTTGTCACTGATTAATGTCTTACAAAGCCTGAAGTTTTTAAACTTTAAAGGTGAACTAATGAACAGCAGCATAGATGTTAAACAAAATTAAAGATTAAAAAAAAAAAAAAAAAATTGATCTTCGGTGTGTTTTAAAAATTTCTGTAGAGCAAAATAAATGTGTAATGTTACATGATACAGCTTGAGAGTACAAGTTTATTATGCTGATGTTCAATACCTTTTTATTATTAAAATTTCCATGACATAGTTGATTAATAATTAGAATTGAGAATCTAAAACAACAATAGATTTACAGCAGATGAAAATAATCTAAATTTGACTAATTTAGCAGAAGCTTTTTACTCTTAAATGAAAATAAATGACACCACACAAATATATAATAACTTACCAATCAGACGGCAGCAGCACAAACAGAACAAAACAAGCATGAGAAACATTTTCAGTTGTATAAGACTATCCGTGGATAATAATCAAACTGATTCAAACATACGTAACAGAACTGTTAATCTAGCATGTGAATCCTCCCCCGACAGAGTTTGACCCTCCTATAGTTCACAAGCACAACCGCTCTGTGCGCATCTTATATGCTTTACATATGTAAAAAAGACTATATGTAAAATGAAAACTAGGTTTTTAGTAGTGGATTTTTTCTCTTTTTTTATCATTTTGATTGTCTTTGAAATTTAGTCGCTTGACTATGTTTAATATTTAAAAGTACAAGAATGTGTGAATATTGGATGCAAATATATGATGAACATGGTAGAGTGAAATGGAGTGTAACTCTAGAGAGTTTAAAATGGATGTGTATATTTATTCAGCTCTCATTTTTAGTGTATGGAAAAAGCACAAAGTTAAAACCATGTCTGATCTCAAAGTACCAGTTTACTGAGGTTCATCTTCTGAGTCAAACTGAAAGATGCTGCGGTTGGTGTTCTTCAGAAATGTGGTTTGAGCTGTTGGGTGGACAGACGTGTTTGTGAGAGAGAATGGCTATATGCATGTTTATAGGTGGAGGTAGGTTTATTGAGGAGCTTCTTCCTTTCCTGCTACTATAAACGACTTGGTACGAGCTTCTAATCTATGGAAACAATAAACCATGATGACTGTTTCACTATAAATACTTTTTCCTTGATTAGAGTTAAACTTTACTTGAATTATTATTATTTTTTTTTTATTCTTATTGGTGCAACCGACACTAGTATTTTTCACTTTAGCTTTATTAAAAATTATCCTGCTGAAATCACTGCAGGTGCTGTATACGGATCACAAGTGCCCAAAATTTGCATCTTGTTCACATATTTTTCTTTTTAAGATGGAAAATTTACAGGCTTGTGCTGCAGTTACATGGCTGTTTTGCCCTCCAGGCCTCCGCAACAGTCACGTGACTGAAAACTATAAATAGTGCGGCACTGTGTGGGCCTAGTGAGGGCTTCCTGGAGGATAAGTGAGGGTTGCCCATGCAGGGCCAATGCTAAGGGGCCAACGTTTTGCCAATGAGCAAATTCTCAGGGGCTCTGCGCTGGCAGCCATAAGTGGGCCCATAAAGAGTCAGGCTTGTTATCTTCTGTTTCCTGAAGACTCTGCATACATCCTTCTCATCTGAAGTGAAGGCTGAGAAGCAGTTGGGGGTGGGGGTGTTGATGACTATGTGGTGAGACGGTCAGAGTGGGTGTGAGACCAGGCCTTTCAAACTTGCAGAAAAATGTTTTCAGATCTTTGGCCACTGTGGTTCTCCACAGTGCTGGGGGATGGGGTCTTGTAGCCAGTGATGGTTTTCAGGCCCTTTCACACTGATGCAGGGTCAGTAGCTGAAAACTGGGTTTCCAGCTTCTTAGTGTAGCTTCTCTATGCTACACTGATCTACTTATTTAGTGCGTTTTTGGCCTGTTTGTACAAGGCTTTGTCCCGTCTCCTGTAGGAATCTTCTTTGGCCTGAGTTTTGCAGTAAACCAAGGTTTATCGTTGTTATATGTTAAATAAGTCCTGGTGGGAACTCACATGTCCTCGCAGAAATTGAGGATGTCACAATGTCAGTGAGCTCATCCAGATCAGTGGCTGCAGCCTCAAAAACACTCAGTGCAGTCGAAACATTTCACAATTTAACATGTATTTTAAAACTGTAGTTTGTAAACATTATTTTTTTTTTTTTGTTTAAAAAAAAAGAACTTGTGAAATAATGTTTAGTATTTTGAAAAACATCTATCGCGTGCTTGTTCGAGGGGGCTGCACAGACCGATTGGTGTTAGCGCAAGCTCTGCAAATTAGCACTACAGTAAAGTCACGTCACATTTATTTATATGACATCTTATTAAATATATTGCTTAAAAGCAAGCAGGTTTACAGTATCAAGCATGAAAAACAGCCTCATTTCATCAGAAACACAACTTCATTTTCTATAAAGCGGCTATCCAGTGTGTTCATGTTTTCACCCGCGGAGATCTTAACTTGACAGACTAAACCAATCAAATGAGTCAGAGAAAAGTTCGGTGTGAAAGAAGGCGGAGCCTCAGCACACACCTCCTGTTACGTTATCGCCATGGACCACTGGTAGTACGAAGGTGTTTTGCAGCTGGAGTGAACATTTCCTGAGAGTTCACATGAATTCCCCAAATTAACTTGTGAACTGACGTCACATTAGTTTGTTAAGGATACAGCCCCTGAATTGGGACACAGCTATAGTGAGCATTGATGCTCCCTGGTTTTCACAGTGCATTGTGGGACTTTTCAGTGCCCTGGAAGGATTCTGTGATTGAGACAGCCCTTAAAGTCGGCATGAAATAAAAATCGACCCTATATTTACTTTGTTAGTGCATATTACTAGTCTTATGGTTAACAATTAATCTGTTCAAGTTAATTCCATAGACTATAAAAAAATATGGACGTAGTGCCCGTGACGTCACCCATAGATTTCTGAACAGCAGTTTTGATGCATAAATGAGGCCGTGCTCATCTTAGCTGCGCGTCACCGCACGTCACTCCCGGATAACTGAAAATGGGCAAAGAGGCGGGGAGGTGGTTTGAGCTGATGTGACTGGTTGCTGAAACCACGCCCGCCTAGCTGGACGTGACCATGTTAGCAAGCAAAGGAGCTATCTATCTAGATACTATCTAAATTATTAATGAAGATAAGCTTTATCATCAGAAAGTTGTAAAGGTTTACTGTCAATCTACGGTGTTTTTTTTTTTTAAGATATAGATGCTCCAACACCAGTAATTTGTGTTGGGTGTACAAATAACATGGAAAATCAAAATGGGACTTCATACCTTTATAATAGAGATCGCGAGATGAATCCAATCTGTGGCACTTGGGTAAAATATGAATGTCCATTGCAAAACAAAAAAACTACTTTTTGTCCATTAAAGATTTATATTTTGTCCATTGTTTGCATAACATTTCTTCTGAATGATCTGCTCTCTGTCATTATTCAAGAAATAATGCAATCTGAGCAGCGTTTATGTTGTAAAACTGTATACGATCGTATACTACAAAAAAAAAAAAATTCCAGGATCAACAAACGATCCCGGACGAGCCCCCATTAATGTTACGACCCTTCCTTGGCTGTTATTTATCTATAGGGAAGAAGGGGAACATTAGGCCAGTCGAAGATCACTGCTATTTTAAAACACCGGGAAATGTGATGAGAGATGAACGGAGGCGGCAGTACGAAATACAAGTGAACTTGTAATTTATTACAAAGTATACATAAAGTAATAAAGTTGAAATTATTTACAAAGAAAGAGAAGAGGAAAAATAATAAACAATTTTACAGAACAAAACAGAAACACTAGCAAACTCACAATATTTAAGAACTGAGGAGAACAACGGAATACTAGACTGTGCCAAATGAAAGAAAACAAAAAAAAAAACAAAAAAAACTTTCTAACCCATTTATACACTAAACCTAACTAATACAAAAAAAAAACAAAGAAAGAAAAATCTTCAACGTACAAGACGTCGTATCTTTGCTACATATCCAGCAGATCATATCGTGTGTGATACTGCATGCAATGCAGTTATCCAGTTAAACTTAAAAGGAATAAAACAAGAACAGGAAATGACAGACAAAGGGGCACAGTGAAGTGTGTGAGTAACGTTTAATTATGAATGTTAGGTAAACTTCCATATGATAAACTAAAAGTAGAACATTTCAGTTGAGTTTCTGGATGTTATGATATTGGGGAACCACTAAATGAAAACATAATTTCACACATCACAATAACACCAAAAGATATGATACAACGAGTGAAAACAAAAGACATCCTATCAGGTAATAAATGTGGTCAAAATGTGCGAGTCAGTGTCCAGTATTAACATCTGTTCCAGTGGATACAGTATTTGATCATCGTTTTTTGCGGACATTTTCATACACAGCCTCCGTCTTTGATTTCTGCAAGGAAAAACAAACTCAATCAGAAACCTGCTGGTGCAACATTTTCATTTAAATTTTACTTTGAATGTTAAAATACTCCTGGAACCACAGTACACCGCTCTACTGAGTAAAATGGCAGAGATCTATCCATCAAATAATGATACAAACATCGGTGTAGACACAGCATTACTTTTCTCAGCCTAAGCTTGATAGAACAAGACGCATAATGGTTTTAAGATTTAAAAATTGTAATTTATTAAATGTATTTTAACAAATGATTGGATGTTTGGACCAGGGAGTATCTGACTGCCAGAGATGCTGGAATAGGCTCCAGCAGACCCACAGGACCAGATGTTTGGAAAAGGGTGATTGGATGAATTTGATGTCTGTATTGTCATCTGGACGAATCTATTATTTGGCATTGTTGATCTGCCGATGGATCAGTGTTTGCAGTCCCAGTGTCACCACTTATAGCTTAAACTTGGTTGCATTGCTGTCCTTTATTGATGGAAATCGGTAACTCAAATGAATGATGTCTAATTGCTTTACTGATAATAAACAAACTCGCCATGTCCACACTGTGTAAGTTAAGAGAGAAAACACATTATTGTTTACAAACAGACCCATATCTCATGTTTTAAAATGCGGGTCAAATGCCAGCTTGCCCTGTTGTTCAGGCACCCATGTAGATTTCCAAAATGGGAACAGTTTTCTGTGGTAAATAAAAGAGCGCAATTGGAGAAGAACAAGTGTTCCTCGTCACGTCTGAAGGCATGTTGTTCATATGTTTCCTCGACCACAGTAAACATCGAAGTCTATCGTTTTAACCTGCGATGGATGAAGTCATGTATGACCACAGCGTTTGTTATACTAACATGCATGACCAAAGTAAAAAAAGGGAAGGAAAACTCTTTCTTGCGCTAACGCAAAAGGTCAAAGGTGTTGGCAAAATGTTGGGTACTGATAGTTGGGAGGATGGTCACTGTGTCTACACTGGACACGACAAAGCGACTGTTGCAAATCCATTCATCCTTCATGTCAGAGGTAGCGCAGACATGTGGAGTGCATCAGAAATAGAACAAGGATTGAATACATTTCTATTTATGCTAATTAACTTCTTTAGGTCTGCACTGAGTTACAGTAAAAAGTACATACACTTAATGTTAATTAAAAATAAAAACATTTTTGATGGGCTTCCTACTGAACACTGTAGTAAAATAAAAATTTTACAGAAAATTTTTGGTCACTTTCTTTTTAAATTGTACTCAACTCTGTAAGTTTACAAATAATATCTGTAAAATTAAAAACTCAGCTGTTATTTTAAGTATAATGTCATTCATGACAAATTACAGTAAATCTTTTTTTATACAGAAAAAAACTATATTATTTATATAGTATTTTTTTCTGTTTTCTTAAATTATATAGAAACGTATGTAAAATTACAAAAATAATAGTTTGATAATAGTTTGCAAAATCACCAAAAGATGGCGCAAAAGGACAGTTGGCACCACTGCTGACAGTGTAAAAAAAAACGTAAAAAAAAACTCAAATGAAGTCAAATGACAACAAAAACCATAAAATTGAAGTAAAATATGCTAATTAAAAAAAACCTGCAAAAACTTACAGAAATTTTCATTAAATGTTTCACAGAAAAACTTATTTTGCAGGTATTTCCTAAATTATTACTATCAAACCTTCACCATAAAAAAAAAAATGTAAAAAAGGTCACATGACTGGCAGCAACAGAACAGTCACCATTGTTGATTCTTACGCTGATTCTTGATGTTTGTGAGTGTCTACATGAAGTCAAAATATTTTCTGTATGATGATTTTATAAAAATTTTCAAAACATCAAAACAGAGATTTTATGCAGTAGTATAGGGCTACAATGAACAATGTGAAAGTAATATCTCATGTTATCGAATAATTGAATCAATAATTCAAGACTCTGGGTGGTATCTGTGAATCAGGCCACTACATGCTGATTATATCATCACCTATAAGTAATCAACATCATCTGATCAGATTTTCTTTAGCATTTTTTGCTTTAGAAACACAGGTACAGAAGCCAGAAAAAAAGAGATTCAAGAGTCAAGAGCCCAACTAAAGCAAACACCGATCACCACAATAATGACTTCAAACTATATTATTGTCAATAAAAGATCAACATCAAAACCTTTGTTAATTCTCAATAAGAACTAAGAAAAACAATCAAACTTGTTTGTAATAGATGAAGATGCTGAGATCTAGAAGAGATCTAGTGTTTATGTTCTGTTGGGATTTAAAGTGTTTCTGTTGTCTGGGTTTTGTCAGAGTTACTGAAGAGTAGAGCCTGTGCTTCAGTCCAGAATGAGCCAGAAAACATTTATGTGCTGCATGTTGCAATAATAGTGTAATCACTACCTGTAAAATAAGTTAGTGTTTTTCTGTAAAACTTTCAATCAAAATTTCTGTTTTTCTCTCTCTCTCTCTTTTTTTTTT